>NC_060122.1:685654270-685957301 GCF_021461395.2 Schistocerca americana
CTTGCGGGTTGATACACTAAACACAACGTAGTAAACGAGCGTTTTGTGAGATTGTGATGTGTCTTACGCGTGAATTTAGCTTGTACGCTATCTACAGATTTTTATATTTTTTATATTTGTGTAACGTGTTGTTAACTCTTTGACTTTAACCTATTCATTAATATCATCGTGGCGTAGCCAATGTTCGTGACTCCAATGCAGGTGGTCACATCGTCAGACTGTTGTTACTACTTTAATTTGTCATCCACTATCACTGTAATTAATTTATTATTTGCATACGTGGTAACTACTGAGACTTTGATCCGCAGTGTAGATTGCTATCTAAGTGACACAGCGGAAGCCAAACTTCTAACTTCTGAATATTTTTATAACTTTCTTGATTTTAATAAGTTTACTATTATCTCTACAGTTCTTTTATAAATTAGAAAATATCACCATACAGGAAATTATTGTATGCCAGTTTGTGGAAACTGCACCAAGTTGTGAAGCAGCTCCTACACAGGGGGACTTGTGCAAGTGAATGTAATACGAATAAGTTTTAGCTCCTGTTTAAGTAATTATTGTACAATAATTTTAAAAAATTGTGGTTAGGAATATTTTGTCGACACTTTAAAGGACTTGAGCTGTAACTGAATCACAGAAATAATTTTAAGTAAAAAGTACATGAATACACTAGAAACACCTGTCGGTGTCAACTGTCGAGTTTCTGGTCAGTACTGGCTGTCACCCGCCAGTATAGCGGTGCCCTGGCTGCAAATAAACACAGTAGTGCGAAGCATGGGACACGATGATTTGACGAATCACTCTGCATATTGTGGTTCTGACATTGGCTTGTCGACTGTATCCTGAAGCTAGTCCCTCACAATATGGGCAATATCACAGATAGAGTGGTACTTGTACAGCTGTTATAGGAGACATGTAATAACCTTTTAACGAGGTATGTTGTAACACAGTTTTGCTATTATAATGCACCTTCTATTTTACTTAATTTTGTCTTGGTATAATTTCAAGTAGAATGATGTAATCACAGATCTGAAGATGTTAACAATACTTACCGAAACCGGTAATGGACAATAAAGACAATGTGACCTGAGGCTTTCCCGGCGCTTCCCCCACCACCGGACGAACCGAGTGCCTTCAGCGCACGAAATAGCGCCTGGACCCGCAAGGGATAAATACTAATGGCAGAGAGCCGACAGCACCACCTGATGACGGTGGAACGGTATTTCGCGGAATTATCGTGGGAATTCGACGATCGCATCCGGCTGGTCACCCGAAAACGATTCAGACGGACAATAAAGACTGTTTACAAGCGTTCGGCTAAGAAGGCCACGTTCTCTCAGAAATATCGTGTCGGTATTTAGTTAGAGACGTTATATAGCATAGAAATTTGTAGAAATGTGTGATTTTGGAGCACTGTAAAGATTTGCTCCAGAACAAATAAAATCTTTATGTATTCTTCAGAGCCTACAGCGGACCAACCGATTCCTCCTCGTGCATTACTTTTTTAAACTAAGGTGATAGTTTTCACTGGTCTTCGTCTGGTAACAGGTCCCCAAATAATAAAAAAAATCTGGTTGGAGCACGTACCAAAATGGAAACGCTGTGAGTAATTTAGTTGGGCATATGGACCACATTTCGCTCGGGACAAGCGCCGGCACCCCCAGATGAAATCTGCGACCTTCGCCAGCCAGAGGGTGAGTCTTCGTGGAAAACAAACCCCGTCGCTGTGTTACTTTTCGCTCTGCCTAGGAAACCAACTGGTTCTTTTCATGTTGTGGAACTTAAACTGAGATGTGTAGTATAAATAACGTCTTTTGGGACGATATTTAACCTATACAGCTCGTGTATCTGCAACTGCCTGTTCTCAAGGAATTGACATGAGTTTTTGCAGTAGATGGATGATTGCGGTATGGATGCACTTTCAATATAAAATTGAAATGCAAATTAATTAATTTATCAGGTAATTACCCCCACGCCCAGATGACATGGGTTTTCACCAGCTGGCACAAGGGTCCCACTCCCATTCACTCCCCTTTGGTCGCTCAACCCACTCCTTTCCCCCTCCCCCTACTTCCCTATTAGCGGCAAATTCGGATTTTGTTGGTAAACTTGAATTTTGGCGGGAAATACAAAAAATAGTAGGAATTTAAAACATAGAGGGAAATCCTTTCTCCCAAAGCTTTTCTGATGTCTCACAGCACGCCCCCATCTGGTAATTGGTCGGAAATACAAAATCGTGGGTGCTCTTTCTGGGACTCGAACCCCTCACCTTCTGGGCGGAAAACACAAGTGCACCCAACTAGACAGGGAAACTGTCCAGATGCAGGAGAGGAAGGTTAGGTTAGTGTACATATTTTGGGTGGGAAACTGAAGTAAAGATTGGTCCACATTACGTAATTAATCATAAAGCTCACTCCTAATTACACAGCTATATGCATAGCGCTAAAATTGCAATACAGCTAAAAAACCGACGATGTCAAACAACTGATGTTATCTTGCTGGGGAAAAAAATTCACATTACGTAATTAATCATAAAGCTCGCTCCTAATTACACAGCTATATGCATAGCGCTAAAATTGCAATACAGCTAAAAAACCGACGATGTCACAAAATGATGTTATCTTGCTGGGAAAAAAATTCACAATACCACTCGAAACTAGTAGCAGATGTGCTCAACTCACATAGAATGATTCGTTCACCTACAACCTGGCGGGAAAAAGGCTCTATTGGAAGGTAGTATCTTTATTTTTGGCGGGAACTGTGCTCAACTCACGAGATGTTGGTCAGAGAAGAATATAATAAATTACCTGTTAGCATACAGCTGAGGACTGCATCTATCACTGTTTGACGTCAGAGTTTGCTATAGACGCCTTCTGCTGTATTACTTGACAAGCAGCCTGGTGCTTGAAATTCAAATAAACAGTTCCCTCTTTACTTCTCGACAACTTAATCCTATACCACTGCCACCAAGAGATCACATTGGTATAGCTGCTATGTAACCTGTACGTAGTAAGAAGGGATAGGGCAGCAAACCATCACTGAATTGCAGGAACGCCAATACACGGAACCACAGCTGTCGGAAAATGCTTCACTGTTCTAATTAAGCGTCGAAGTTATCGCGAAAAAACCAGCACTTGTAAACAACAGCTCATAAGCAACACATGTACTGAGAATTGAGAAAAATCATTGTAATAACACAAATACCGCAAAAACCAAACCCAAAATGTCTCACCAGGAGAGAGGAGTGGCAGCTACATGTCTGCTCTCCTCGATGTGCGGTCACGCACTAACCAAATTGGAACCAGTTTTACCTCCCTCGACAGCTGTGACCGAGCGGTTCTAGCCGCTTCAGTCCGGAACAGCGCTGCTACTACGGTCGCAGGTTCGAATCCTGCCTCGGGCATGGATGTGCGTAACGCCCTTAGGTTAGTTAGGTTTAAGTAGTTCTAAGTCTAGGGGACTGAGGACCTCAGATGTTAAGTCCCGTAGTGCTTAGAGTCATTTGAATCATTTTTTTACCTCCCTCCCTGTCACCCCTCATCCCCCTCTCTCCTCACCGTAGTTGGGGCTACAGGCCTGGTGGTCCACAAAAAGATCCATCTGGTGGCAGCGACACTGTTTCCACACTGGAGAAATCATTCATAGGTGGACAAAAGACTACCGAACAGGACGCTTAGTTCACGCCGTTAGACATATTTCTTGGAAAACTGGCTTTCATGGAACAATAGCGAAATATATGACTATCCGTCATAGATGAAGAACTCAAAGGTCAAAAGCAGTGTCCTTTCAAACGGTTTGGATGTGCTGGCACCCGGTTAAGTTATGTCAGGGTCATGTAGGAAAAAACTTTGAAATAATACATCCAACTCCCACCATAAGCCGAGATGCTTTGCTATGCCTCTGAATGACAAAAAAGCAATGACCGCCGCTGCAATCTGTGTTCTCTTTTTTCCTGGATGTATTCCAATGTTTGTCTTCCTCTACAGGTTTTGCCATCTACAGCTCCCTCTAATACCATGGAAGTGATTCCCTGATGTCGTAAGAGATGTCCTATCATCCTGACCTTTTTCCTTGACAGTGTTTTCGACATGTACCTTTCCTATCCAAATCTGCACAGAACCTTCTCATTCCATACCTTACGAGTCCAACAAATTTTCAATATTCGTCTGTAACACCACATCTCAAATGCTTCGATTCTCTTCCATTCCAGTTTTCCCACACTCCATGTTTCATCCATGGTTCACTACCATGCTATATTGTGCTCCAGACGTACCTTCTCAGAAATTTCTTCCTCAAATGAAGCCTTACGTTAGGTACTAGTAGACTTCTCTTGGCCAGGAATGCCCTTTTTGCCAGTACCGGTGTTCTTCCGACGTCCTAGACTGTTGCATGGAGGGTCGTGAGTTCAAAACTCACCTGAACCGTGAAATTTTGCCGGTCGCTGTGGCCGAGTGGATCTAGGCGCTTCAGTCCCTAACCGCGCTGCTGCTACGGTAGCAGTTTCGAGTCCTGCCTCGGGCATGGATGTGTGTTGTGCTTAGGTTTCTTACGTTTAAGTAGTTCTAAGTCTAGGGGACTGATGACCCCAGATTTTAAGTCCCATAGTGCTTAGAGCCATTTGAACAATTACAGCTCCATGAAACACTTCCACAATTTTGCCAGCACGGTAGCACAACGTGTTTGGACAGGGTTTTTTTTTTTTTTGTTTTTTTTGTTTTTTTAAGGGCGCTCAACTGCTGAGGTCATTAGCGCCCAGTCACTGGTGTTAGAGCACAAGGAACCTGCTAAAACTCAAGGGGATGGGGGGACATCAAAAGGACCTGACAAAGATGCAGATGAAATAAGTAAAAAGGTTAAATGTCTTTGGTCAAGCCAGTTAAAGTTATAAAACGCAGAAGACGAGCAGCTGCTCGAGCGTCATCAGCTAAAACATCCGGTAAGGTAGATGGCAGGGACAGGACAACACGAAATTGACTAAAACGGGGACACGACAATAAAACATGGCGCACCGTTAATGCCTGACCACAAGGGCACTGCGGGGCTGGGTCACCAGAGAGCAGGTAGCGGTGGCTAAACCGGCAATGCCCAATCCGCAACCTGGTCAGAAGGACCTCCTCGCGCCGAGATGGTCGGGAGGAAGTTGTCCAAGCAGTTGGGAGCGGTTTTACTGCCTGGAGCTTGTTTCCTTGGAGGGATGACCAAGCATCCCACCACAAGGACACAAGCCTCTTACATACATCCCCACAAACGTCAGATGACGGGACACAATGGGAGGCTGGCCGAGGCTGGAGGACTGCAGCCTTGGCTGCAGCATCCGCAGCCTCATTCCCAGGCACTCCTACATGTCCGGGGACCCACAGAAAGCTGACAGAACCGCCATTATCAGCGAAAGAATGGAGGGACTGCTGTATTCGTTGAATCAAGGGATGGACCGGATAGGGAGCCCCAAGGCTCTGAAGAGCACTGAGGGAGTCAGTGCAAAGTACATACGATGAATGGCGGTGGCGGCGGGCATACTGAATGGCCTGATGGAGAGCAAAAAGCTCGGCCGTAAAGCTGGAACATTGGTCAAGGAGCCGGTATTTAAAGGTGGCGGTCCCGACGACAAAGGCACAGCCGACACCATCGTCAGTTTTGGAGCCATCGGTGTAAATAAAGGTGTGACCAGCAAGTCGAGCACGAAGTTCGACAAACCGTGAGCAATACACTGCAGCCGGAGTACCCTCCTTCGGGAGGGAGCTGAGGTCGAGATAAATACGAACCGGAGCCTGGAGCCAAGGTGGTGTCGGGCTCTCACCCTCTCTGAAGGTGGTAGGGAGGGCAAAATCCAATTGTCGAAGCAGGCGACGGAAGCGGACTCCGGGGGGCAGCAGGGCAGACACATACAACCCGTACTGACGGTCGAGAGAATCGGCGAAGAAGGACTTGTAAGAGGGGTGTTCGGGCATAGACAACAGCCGGCAGGCATACCGACACAGCAGTATGTCGCGCCGGTAGGTCAATGGTAACTCGGCAGCTTCAGCGTAAAGACTCTCGACAGGACTAGTGTAGAAGGCTCCGGTCGCAAGACGTATCCCCCGATGGTGGATGGAGTTGAGCCGGCGTAAGAGGGATGGCCGAGCGGACGAGTAGACGAAGCTCCCATAATCCAGCTTCGATCGGACTATGGACCGATACAAGCGAAGCAGGACAGTGCGATCCGCTCCCCAAGATGAACCGCTAAGAACTCTGAGGACATTAAGGGAACGTGTACAACGGGCCGCCAAATAAGAGACATGTGGAGACCAACACAGTTTCCGGTCCAACGTGAGCCCTAGAAACTTAGTTGTGTCCACGAATGGGAGAACAACGGGACCGAGATGTAAGGATGGCGGAAGGAACGCTTTATATCGCCAAAAGTTGATACAAACCGTCTTCGCTTCAGAGAACCGGAAGCCATTTGCCACGCTCCGTGAGTAGAGGCTGTCTAGACAACGCTGGAGGCAGCGCTCCAGGAGGCATGTTCTCTGGGCACTGCAGTAGATCGCGAAGTCATCGACAAAGAGAGAGCCTGAGACATTAGGTGGAATGAAATCCATAATTGGATTGATCGCGATGGCAAAAAGGGCTACGCTCAAGACGGAGCCCTGAGGCACTCCGTTCTCCTGGAGGAAGACGTCGGACAATACGGAACCCACACGTACCCTAAACTTTCGATCCGTTAAAAAGGAATCAATAAAAAGGGGCAGACGACCGCGTAGGCCCCACTTGTGCATAGTGCGGAGGATACCTCCTCTCCAACAGGTATCATAAGCCTTCTCCAAGTCGAAGAACACGGCTACCGTTTGGCGCCTTCGCAAAAAGTTGTTCATGATGAATGTCGACAAGGTCACAAGGTGGTCAACAGCGGAGCGGCGGCGACGAAAGCCGCATTGGACATTAGTAAGTAGTCGTCGAGATTCAAGAATCCAAACTAACCGAGCATTAACCATGCGCTCCATCACCTTACAGACACAGCTTGTAAGAGAAATGGGGCGGTAACTAGAAGGAAGGTGTCTATCCTTCCCGGGTTTGGGTATAGGAACAACAACGGCGTCACGCCAACGCATGGGGACCTGACCTTCGGTCCAGACGCGATTGTAGGTACGAAGAAGGAAGCTTTTGCCCGCCGGAGAAAGGTGTGCCAGCATCTGAACGTGAATGGCATCTGGCCCCGGAGCAGAGGACCGGGACAGTGCAAGCGCACGTTCGAGTTCCCGCATAGTAAAGGGGGCATTGTAAGTTTCCAGATTCAGCGAGTGGAAGGAAGGTCGCCGAGCCTCGTCTGCCTCTTTCCTGGGAAGGAAGGCAGGATGGTAATGGGCGGAGCTTGAAACCTCCGCGAAAAAGCGGCCAAAGGCGTTGGAGACAGCCACAGGATCAACAAGGACCTCATTACCTGAGGTCAGGCCAGGTACTGAGGAGTGGGCCTTAATGCCCGACAGCCGGCGCAGGCTACCCCAAACAACGGAAGAGGGAGTAAAACTGGTAAAGGAGCTCGTGAAAGAGGCCCAGCAAGCTTTTCTGCTGTCTTTGATGACTCTACGGCATTGCGCTCGGAGTCGTTTGTATTCAATACAATTCGCCAACGTAGGATGGCGGCGAAAGGTGCGTAAAGCACGTCGTCGAGCACGGATAGCGTCCCTACAAGCGGACAGGGGGTTAACTGCCCTATGTAATAAAAAACTGAGTGAGCGTATCAACGAGGCACTTGAACAGGTGTCGTGGGACATCCGCGTCGGACAAATGCAACAAACATTAAGTCCGCCCAAGGCAGCTGAGTGGTCAGCGCGACAGAATGTCAATTCCAATGGCCCGGGTTCGATACCCCGCTGGTCGGAGATTTTCTCCCCTCAGGGCCTGGGGGTTGTGCTGTCCTAATTATCGCCGAAGTGGCGTCAAATATAAAGACTTGCACTCAGCGAACGGTCTATCCGACGGGAGGCCCTAGTCACACGTCATGTACAACGAACATTAACGAACAAAATGAGATCAAAAAAAGGGTAGCGTCTTTGATTCATTATGAAAACGCTTTCGTTTCCAGGTTCGAAACCCGCCACTGTTACAATTTCGGTTCATAATCAGCACTGGCGGCCGAATACTTCCGGCAGAAGATGTCACCCTCATTATGACAACGGCCTTGTGAAAGAGGGCTGCATCTACAGCCTTAGAGAACTTCAACCGTAAATCGTCATTCCTTAGTACTTCCGGGTCCCACTTTTTTCCATATTGATTCTTCCTGATTAAGCTCTTAAACTTCAGCCTACTCTTTGTCACTACTACATTGTGATTTGAGTCTATATCTGTTTTCGGAATCTCTGTTTTATTATGACGTAAACTAACTGAAATCTTCCCGTAACACCCGGACTTTTCCTAATGTGTCTCCTCTTGCGATTCTTGAACGGAGTATTCGCTGTTATTAGCTGAAATTTGTTACAGAAAATTAGTCTTTCCCCTAGCCGGCCGCTGTGACCGAGCAGTTCTAGGTGCTTCAGTTTGGAACCGCGCTGCTGCTACGGTCGCAGGTTCGAATCCTGCCTCGTCCATGGATGTGTGTGATGTCCTTAGGTTAGTTAGGTTTAAGTAGTTCTAAGTCTAGGGGACTGATGACCTCAGATGTTAAGTCCCATAGTGCTTAGAGCCACTTGAACCATTTTCTTCGCCGTCTTTGACAAGGCCGTTGGCAGAAATAGGGTGACTTCTTATAAGGAATTCTTTGACAGCCAATGCTGATTATTTATCAAAGGTTAATTGGTGGTGGTTTTCGAAACCAGGACTTTGTGATTAGTAATTATATACGCTAACTCTAGACCACGGTTGCATTTTATTACAGCTTGCCATCACTCTCGTTCATTCCTCCTCTTCATATAAATTGTCTGTTTGTTAGCACGCAACCAACAAAAGTACAAAACAAAACAGTTCATAACGCTAAAACAGCCAATTCACTTTTCCCAAATCAGGTGTATATAAATTAACCTGCGATGGCTGCTCCTACTACTACGTAGGCCAAACAGGACGAAACTTTGCAATTCGATGCAAAGAGCCCACATATTCGTTTAAAAAATTTAAATGAATCTAGTTCTGCAACCCATCTAGTACAAAACAGTCATTTAGTTACAAATCTCTAAACAGATCATGTCTTACAAATTGCAGAAAAAGGAGTTAAAATGAACCTCCTGGAACAATTACAAACTTTCGACCATTAGGATTAATCACCTCACACCATCTTAATTGAACAAATAGACTTAACAAACAACCCATTTTACTAAAATTTCAACGAATCATTGAACTTGAAAAACTAAAAAAAAAAATGCCTGCATCTTTCCCCTGCTATCTCTCTCTCTCTCTATATATATATCTCTCTCTCTATATCTCTCTATATCCCATATATATATATATATATATATATATATATATATATATATATATATGTATCTTCCAAATTGGCACAACTGTTCAACACTCTCTCTCCATCTAGTACGAACTTTCTCTCTCACACACCACTCGCGCGTGCGCGCACACACACACACACACACACACACACACACACACACACACACACACAAAGCAGCTCTTCACACATACCACTTCGCTTAATATTTCTTTATTATAAATAAATAAGTAAAAAGTAATGCTGTGATGTTTATTGTTTATTTCGTAAGTAATGATCAGTGTTAGTCGAACAACAGATAAATGAAATGTCAAATGAAATTTCAGTACTAAGACTGTAGACGTCTTACCTTCCCAATGCATTCTTTAATGGATTATATAAGTAGTATATGTTAACTTTGCCGTATAGCTACATGTTACTTTTGCAACAGAGAAACAGATACATTCTTACTGTCGCCAGTGTGTATTACAAGAGCAGAACAAATGAGACTCTATGTCCTAACACTAACTCTTTGACAAAACTATACCTATACTCCCTGGTTTATTTACGTTTTCTAAAGTATGTAGAACGAGTTACGTGTGGCTAAGTATGTGAAGTGCAGTAAAATTAACGTCACTGGAAAACATTCATTATCTTTTCTAGAATACCGTGCGCATCAACAACAAACCAACGGCTACTAATAATTGTAAGTAACACCACTAAATCTATCTCATAATGTGAATAATTTAGCCACTCAGTACTTGCATGTTTCTTATACATCTTGCCACAGCTACACGACTCCCACAGTTCTGCAGACGATTAATAAATATGTACCACCTGATGATGAATTGTTAGGCGGTTGGAAACCGGTAATGGGAGAATAAAAACTGAAGAACAAACCAAAAGGTGACTGGTTGCAGTAATGTCAAGAAACCTTCGCGCAACAACTTTCTGGTAATGATTTCAAACGCTTCACTGTATCCAACAGCTTCTAGTAGGTGTCTGTGTGTTCTTGTCCATCGTGTAAGAATGAGATACTCCACATACCTCGCAGAATGTCGCCTTTATGAACATCCACCTAAAAAACGCGCTAGGTACATCCTTGGGTGGCTGAGACCTGCTCACGAAAGAAAATGCACAGACAACCATTGAGGGATGTTTGTGTTGAAAGAGAGGCATTCATGTATACAGTCGATGAAGGAATTTTACACAACTCATTCGTGCCTCGTGAAGTAACACTACCTCTCTTTCGAAGGTGTTGCCGTCCTTAAGAGCTTAAAAAAACCGACTGAATAAACACGAACACTCACTTAATGCATGAAGTATTACCATTGTGTATTCACTAGGTGTGATTTTTACGCCTGCTGCAAAGAATATTGTACCGACATACCTCACCTGACATAGTGAGAGAGTAAAGTCTTAAGCTTTTTAAACGAGTACTGCGACTTCAATAGTTCAAACAGCGGATATAGTACTAAAATCAGGGCAATCTCAGGCCAAATAAGTATAAATTCACACTCGTGGAATGAATTAAAATGCATGCTACAATGAATATTGAACCGAGAACTATGTATCTTGCGTTGAACATACTACAAAATATGCAGCTTGTAATTTTTCCTCATATCTACGTAATTCTGTAGCTCTCAATTCGTTCGAGCAATCAATCATTCATGATAGGAAACACAGTCATAGCTCAGTCACTCAAAATGATTCAGAAATTTTACTTGTTAGAATGAATCAGGCGATGATTCTTCTTCTCTGCAGGCTCATGCTTCGCGGCAGTCTGCTAATCTGTACAAATAAAATGCCTCGTAATTTTGGGACCGTTGTATAACCAGTCGGGAAGCCTCATATCAAGCGGATATTTGGCTTTGATGAAGTTTAACCTTCCGAAGAAGTAATGGAGCTCTTGGATTATTAAATGCAGGTTCGTATCCAGTCTTTCGGAAGTTCCCTTCTGATTAACAACTACGCAAAATATCAATAAATATAATTAATTCTCAAATGTCAAATACACACCTTTAGTATGAAGGAGTAATCTATATATATATATATATATATATATATATCTCCTTTTTAATCGTACAGTTCGTATCAGTTATCTTCTGTGATAAATCTCAATAATCAGGCCCAGGCTAATCGGCAGGAAGACAATCTCGGAAGGTTTTTTTTTTTTTTTTTTTTTTTTTTTTAAACAACCACCAGAGAGAGTACTACAAAGAATACTTATGCGCTCATGGCATAGCTATTGTATGAACTACTTTTCGGATGGATTCTGCGAGTATGAAGATAGAAAATTAGTAAACGTCATTCAAGGGTAGAATTGTATCAGAATAATTCATCGAATATAAAGAGATATTACAAGTTAACACCATTCAACAGTCCTTGAACACACATTCAGCTAGCAAGTGCCACACACTGTGGTGAGTAGAAGACTTCTGAAAAAACGTAATGTCTGCAGGACCAAGCAATAACACGACAGCCAGCACTGAGCGATCACTGAACGAATGTTCTGCGATGGATAGACCTGTTTTTCTTGTGAGTGGTAACAGTGCGTCTTAGGAGGAGAGAGGGTATCGCTGTATCGATTCTCACGTCAAAACTATACGTGAGTTTATAAATCGTGGTTGCAAGAATAGTATCGAAGTATGGCACTGATTCCTACGATTCATTTAAAAACTACGGTCTTCCACTACCACCTACAGAAGCCGCACTGCATGTTCGGCGTGATCACATTAACTGTGTTTTAACCACTCGGTCAGACGCGCAGGATCGTGCCCCAGAAAGCAGGACGGCACATGGCGTCAGGCCCCGATAAAGTCGTTCGTCTTACCGAATTCTTTATAAAGTGATGTCGTGGCCACAGGCTAGGAAGATATTTTTACCTCAAACCTCGAAGAAATAGAGGAAACTGGTAGTTCCACTCGCACTTTTTTTCTTTATAAAGTCGTCTAAGGTTTTAATACTAATAGTCATGTGTGTTCCCAATATCTAGAGTCTATATAGAATGGCAGTACACCTCAGAGTTCAACAAGAGGCCTCGGGCTGATGACACACACACACACACACACATACACACACGGACAGAGAGAGAGAAGGGGGGAGGGGGTGGGGGGCTCGTCTCAATAGGCACGAAACTACTGTGCCTATATAACATCCGAGAATGAGGGAAGTATCTTAATCGGAAATACCCCTTCATGATCACTGTAGCCCTGGAATTGTCAATTTCCCACGTAAATATACATCCTCGTATGACTTGACAGTTTTTTTCACTCAAAATATTTTGTGCCCCTACGGCTAGATATGTGGCGAAGTCGCAATTTCCCACGGCAAGTCTATGCATCCCTCACAACCAGGCATAATTCCCACCCACATCACTTTATTTAGCACCTCGAAACACAGACCACTGGAACTTTTCACTCTAAAAAATACGCATTTTAGACAAGCAATGCTAATATCGTTTATATATATCTATACCGACCGAAAAAATTGATACGTCAGCACTTACTCCGACTAAGTGCCTCGATTATCTTCTGTTCTAGGAAATTATTTAACATTTACGTCTTCCAGCCAATCAGATTCGAGAACAGACTGCAGGTATTTTCGATCAGCGCTTCCGGAAGACTCAAATTAGTGTTGTAAAAAACAAGTGTCCAGCAGTACGTGGTACAGACACCGAACGAAACGTGCTCTATATTCCCATTCCAGTGGCCTAACTACCATTCCGCAGATATTAGCTCCCATTCAGGGCAGTAAAACCCTCGTAAATTGCAAATCCTGCGTTCAGATCAGATGAATTCGATGGCTAAGGAGTGCTCCTCAAACGACTGTCAATTACATGGGTAATGATTCGCTGGGTTTGTGTGTCTTGATGGATGTCTAAAATGCACTGAAATGTGCTAAACCGCTGTTTACTAACTTCAACTGGAACGAGCACGTTTATGTATTGTACCGGTCTGACCAAGGATGGTGTCATCTGAGCTGGAGACGCACACAACATCTTCAAAGTGAATGACGGACAGGCCTTTCAAAACGGGTTCAGATGGTTGTTATACTTTGAACTATCTAGTTTTGTATACTTCCGAGAGGGTAAATATGCGGTTTAATTCTCTCTCTAATTACACCGTAGATCACTTGGTGAAGTGAACTTGTCACCGCAAAAATTTTATTTCGAACCCAAATGCATGCTACGCGTTGTAATGTTGGTATTATTGCAGAAACTTCAAGAAAGAACTAAAGGGCGAAACATAAAGCATACGCGCGACGTAGTTACCATGACAAGACACATGTATTTTATTTTATGACATCAACAAAAGATTTAGATATAGTACACAGCAGAGAGATTAATATAAAAATTTCTCTTCAACTCTTCCCCTAAATGCTTATCTTGCTAAATGCAGTACTTAACACATTCCAATTAATGATCTTAAATATTTAAGCTAGACATGTGGCAATGGTTTAGTGAGAATATCTGCACCTTGCTGATTGCCTGGTACATCCTCAATGGCTAGCTGGCCTTCTTGAATCTTCCCACGGATGTAGTGCATGCCAACATCAATATGCTTTGACCTCTTGTGAAATTCAGGATTTTTGGCGAGTTTAATAGCACCTGAATTATCAACAAGAACAGGAACACTCTCCAGTGGTGAAATTTCTTCATAGAGCTTAGATAGCCATATTCCTTCTCTTGCCCTTC
This sequence comes from Schistocerca americana, assembly GCF_021461395.2. Classification (NCBI taxonomy): domain Eukaryota; kingdom Metazoa; phylum Arthropoda; class Insecta; order Orthoptera; family Acrididae; genus Schistocerca; species Schistocerca americana. The sequence goes on from NC_060122.1 coordinate 685,668,358, forward strand.
ACTGGCAGCAACATACACCGACTCTGTTGTTGACAGTGATATGCAATGTTGCCGCCTACTAGCCCAGGTAACTGCATCTCCACAAAATCTTGCAAGCACTCCACTAACTGAGCGTCTGGTTGCTGGATTTCCTGGCATAATCAGCATCAGTATATATCTCCAGTCTTCGGTTTGCATGGGTAGCATCATATTTTATACCCAATAACACTGAACCTTTTATATACTTTAGGATTCTTTTTGCCACAGACCAATGATTTTCTCGAGGATTCTCTAAAAATTTTGAAACATAGCTCACTGCAAATGCTATATCGGGCCTTGTACCAACAGCCAACTGCTTCTCGATATGGATCATTAGTTGGTTTATCACTGGTTAACACACTTGGCTGCGGACACTGCTCAATTGGAGTTGACACAGGATTTGCCTCTGTCGTGTTAAACCGTCGAAGAATATCTTTAGCATTATTATCTTGATTAATCTCTATTCATTATCATGACATGCAATATTAATATTGCAGAAATATCCTACTGGCTCAACAGTAATTTTAAACTCATCTTGAATTTCCTTTAGAAAAACTTCAATGTCCTTCTTACTTGCAGATACTAATCCATCATCAACGTACAAAATTACCATCAACTAGTCATTGCAGTTATCTCGATAGAACAAACACGGATCTGCCTTACTTTCCACAAGCCCAAGATTTATTAGGAAGTCCTTGAACCGTTGGTTCCAGCACCTTGGAGATTGTTTTAATGCATATAAACTTTTATGAAGTTCGCATATCCGATCAGTTCCATCACTATTCCCTCAGGCTGCTTCATATATATCTCGTCTTTTAAGAAGTCATTCAAAAAGCAGATTTTACATCGAATTGTGCTAACTGAAGTTGCTCACTAGCAGGAACACTGGAAATTGCTCTAATTGGATCGTATCTAGCAACAGGACTGAACGTTTCATTGTACTCAATACCTTTTTGTTGATAAAATCCATGAACCACTAGTCTTGCTTTATAGTTATCAATTTTGCCATCAGCCTTACCCTTAATTCTATAAACCCAACCGTTTGTAATGGGCTTACGGCCTGGTGGCAGAGTTTCCAAAGTCTACGTAGCATTTTGTTTCAAAGAAGTCATTTCTTCCTCCATTGCTCTTCTCCAGTGTTCATGGTCTACAGAATTAATAGCCTCTGTATAATTCTTTGGCTCATTTATTTCAGCCAGCATAATTTCAATAAGGCGCTCTGGTTTCTTCAGTTGGTGGCAGTGGAATAGCATGAAGTTGTCGAGAAATAAAGAGAGAACTGTTGATTTGGATTTCAAGCACCGCGATGTTTGTCAATCAGTGCAGCGGGAGGCGTCTGTAGCGAATTCCGACGTCAAACAGCGATAGAGAGTCCTGAGCTGTATCTTTACAGATACCACACTTATTTAACGCCTCTCTGACCAACACCAGCACGTTTGCCGCTAAACATAAAAATACTACCTTCTACTCCAGCCTTTCTGCTGACAGCTTGTAGGTGAAGGGATCATCCTACATAGAGTTTATTTTTAGTACGTCTGCTATTAGTTTCGAGAGGTACTGTCAATTTTTTTCCCCAGCGGGATAACATCAGTTGTATGACATCGTCAATTTTTGAGCTGTATTTGGATTTTAGGCGCTAGTTGTGTAGCGCTGTGTGTGTATATTCGCGTAATTAGGACCGCTCTTTATGATTAATTGCGTAATTAGTACCGATCTTCAGTCTCCAACTGTAAATAAATAAAGTACACTGACAACTTTCGTCTGCTGCATGTGTCAGTTCCCCTGTGTTGGGGGGTATAGTTGGGTTTTCAACCCAGAAGGACTGGGATTCGAGTCCCTGAAAGGGTACCCGCCATTTTGAGTTTCTGGCCTGTTACCGATATGGCTTGGGTCGGAGAGTGAGAGAGGGGTAATGAGGGATATCAGCACAGCCTTGGGACAATGAAATTCCCAGCGTTATTAAAATTCGCACCATTTTTTGAATTTCCCGCCAAAATTCGGATTTCCCGCCAAAATTCGGATTTCCCGCCAAAATTCGGATTTCCCGCCAAAATTCGGATTTCCTGCCAATAGGGCGGTGGAGGCGGGTGAGGGGTAGGGAAAGGGAGGGGAGAACAAAGGGAGAGGGAGGGTGCGGGGACTCACGTACCGCCGGCCGCGGTGGCCAAGCGGTTCTAGGAGCTTCAGTCCAGGACCGCGCGACTGCTACAGTCGCAGGTTCGAATCCTGCCTCGGGCATGGATGTGTATGATGTCCTTAGGTTAGTTAGGTTTAAGTAGCTCTAAGTCTAGGAGTCTGATGACCTCAGATGTTAAGTCCCATAGTGCTCAGAGCCATTTGACTGACGTACCGGCTGGGGAAAGCCCAAGACATCATCTGGCGGTGGGGGATAATTTATTCATTAATAAAATGCGTATCAATTTGATACCAAAAGTGCACCTGTACCGCCATCATTCCATTAGTTATAGCCATGCATGGTAGTGAAACATGGCTAATAAAGACAAGAGAAGCTTTTGTAGTAAGGTGCTGCAAAAGAATGCTGAAGATTAGATGGGTAGATCACATAGCTAAAGAGAGCGTACTGAATTTATCGGGGGGGGGGGGAGGGGGGAAGGGGGGAGAAGAAGAAATTTGTGACTCAACTTGTCTAAAAGAAGGTATCGGTTGACAGGACATTCTGAGACATCGAGGTATCACCAGTTTAGTACTGGCAAGAAGTGCGGTGGGGTTAAAATCGTAGAGGGGACCAAGAGACGAATGCAGTAAGCAGATTCAGAAGGATGTAAGTTGTGGTAGTTTTTCGGAGATGAGCCTAACGTGGGATAGAGTAGCATGGAGAGCTGCATCAAGCCAGTCTTCAGACAGAAGACCACAACAACAACAATAAGCCAGTCGCAGCTCTGGCTTGGTCGGAACAAATTATACGTAACTCTCAATGAACTTACGATTACAGTTCAAGTGTGCCACTAACTTGGTCGGTACTTGGGAGAGAGCATGGGTAATTTGTACTCGCACAAAATCACGAGTAACAGTGATAGTCGCAGTTTGGGTTCAAATGGCTCTGAGCACTATGGGACTTAACATCTGAGGTCATCAGTACCCTGGAACATAGAACTACTTAAACCTAACTAACCTAAGGACATCACACACATCCATGCCCGAGGCAGGATTCGAACCCGCGACCGTAGCGGTCGCGCAATTCCAGACTGAAGCGCCTAGAACCGCTTGGCCACAGTCGTAGTTTCGTATAGTTTTTTTCGGTTTAGTGGGGCAGTACATTTGGCTGCCTGAAATAAAACATCAGGTAATGCTATTCCAGGCCATTGCACTACAACCAACAAGTCATGCAACCAACCACGTACAAAAGACATTTCAGCTAATTCTGCTTGGCGCAAAGAGTGACGCACAGAGTCGTCAGAATGTCAATGAAATTAGACTAATCCAACACGAGTAAGTACACAGCAGCTCACTGAGTGACTTATCCGCAAGAGCAGTTGTTATGCTAACGGATGTAGGTCTCGTTTTCTGAACACCATATTATGTTTTTGTTTATCTCTTATGTTGATAATCGAACTTAACGAAAAGTATCAGAGCGTCATCTTCAAAACCATCATAGGTAACGAAGAGCTTGTTCTATATAGCTTATTACAATATACTAAATGAGTCTGCGGACTGATACAGAGAATTAATTTGTGAGCCATTCTCTCTTCTTCCCGCCAGCATCGGTAATTTCGGCAGCCGCAGACCTTCGCTGTATTTGTTAAGTTTGATTTCCTTTTAGTGGCATTGGTGTGGTTGGCAACAGCGCGGCGGCACTCGACGGGTAGCGAGTGACAAGAGAACATCGGCAGTGCGTGCGAAAGCGGGCAGCCTGGTGAGGCTGCCGACAGGTATTCTGAAGAGCCGGCTCTCCCAGCAGCGTTAATTCGCAATATTCTCGGGAGCCGCCGCGGACCCACAAAGAGACCCGTCAAATGAATTAATTAGCATCCGGCCCGACAGCGCCGCCACCGCCGCCGCTGGCGCGCCTAAAACGATAGACGGATAATGACGTCACCAGAAGCAGACTAATGCGCCGTTGCTACTCGTTCGGCAGGAGGCAGTTTCGAGCGTAAAGGCGGGTATTTCAATAATTGGGAATGTGCTCGTTTCTCAAATCTGGCAGCAAAATTAGAAGAGTGGTTACACGCACGATTCGCTACGGCCCGTAAAGGATTGCAGAAGGAAACCCAAATACCGAATCACTTCGGTGTTTTCTCTTTCTCCTTTTTCCTCGATGCAGTACTCCATAACTGGCTATATTGGAATGCCTTTACGAAATCACAATTTCTCGAAAACACTCCACGTTGGAGGCTTTAGGAACTCTCAGCAATTCCAGCAGTCCTGAAACTCTTTTCTGCGAATTTTATGCGGGTAAGAGTCGTTCACATTTTCAGATGTTGCTCGTTCTGCAGGCAGCCCTTCCCTTTTCTCCGCTAGCAGCAGTCACTACAGGCGGGCCTGCCTCATTCACATGTTTCGTTTTTAGTACGCCCGACGACGAAAGCCATTTGTGTTGTGGTCTTCAGTACAGTGACATTTGATGCAGCTCTCAAGGCTAGTATATCCTGTCTAAACCTCTTCATCTCGTAATAACCACTGAAGCCTATATCCAGTAGAATCTGCTTACTGATCTCATCCCTTGATCTCCATATACAAATTTTCCCCCTGAAATCTCTTCCATTGCCACATTCACGAGTCCTTGATATGTCAATATGCATCTTATCAACCAATCTCTTCTTTTAGTCAAGTTGTGTAATAAGTTTCTTTCTTCCCCTATTTGATTCAGCATCTCATTGTTTGCTCTGTCCGTCCATCTGATCTACATAATTCTTCTGTAAAAACTCATTTTAAAAGATTCTGTTCTTGTGTGAATTGCTTGTAGAGAATCTTTTCGCCTTCATACAAGGGTACAGTCGAGGCAAATACCCTCCAAAAAGACTTGATAACACAGACACTGCTAAAGTGCAATACTGGAGAGCCTCTGCAATACTGATGCGAGTTTAGAAGGGGAATAGGAATGGGATGCGGCGTGTGAATTGGGATTTGTGTACGGGAGGGAATCGAACTAGGGTAATCTGTGCAGATGTGGTACCAGTGTGGCACAACAGTCAGCGCGTCTGTGTAGTAAGCACGAGACTCGCTGTCGACTGCACGCGCTAGTACAAATTTTAGGTAATTTCTTTAGCTTACATCATTATCGTACTTAAATTTATGTTACATGTTTACAAATTTCACTTTTTCATAAATGTTTTTCTCACTATAAACAGTGCGTATTTTATTTCGTGCTTACTTCGACCACATCAGTTACTCTGCTGCCCATATAGCAAAACTGATATTCTGATGTTAGTGTTCTATTTCCTAATCTAATTTCCACAGAATCGCCTGGTTTAATTCAACGACATTCCACTACATTCTAAGTTCCTAGCTCAAGACATTCTTTTATTTTTTAGCTCCTATCCTTGTCACGGCTTGGTCGTTTCCGTTAAAATCCGTCCAGGTTTGTTTTCCTATGAAGACTGCCATTCATTCCGTGTCTCCTTACCGAGTTACGGATGCTGAAACGGGATAGCACAGAAGCGAGGCTGCGACTTCACTGGCGGGCCGGAGTGGCCGAGCGGTTCTAGGCGCTACAGTCTGGCATATCGCGACCGCTGCGGTCGCAGGTTCGAATCCTGCCTCGTGCGTGGGTGTGTGTGATGTCCTTAGGTTAGTTAGGTTTAAGTAGTCCTAAGTTCTAGGGGACTGATGACCTGAGAAGTGAAGTCCCATAGTACTCAGAGCCATTTGAACCATTTTTTTGGAACTTCACTGCCTACCAACTAGCAGGATTTCTCTTCTGGGATTTCTCCACTTCGATGGTTGGCTTCTCTACACCTAAAGAGCCCACCCAGCGTTGATTTTCAGTGAGGATTTACTTTCTCAGCTCTTCAAGCTAACTTGCCTCCACGCCATCACTGCCGTACTCACGATCTTCGCCTCCGCCGCTGGTGCTGCCGAAGTCTTCACCAGATCAAAAGCGTGGGAAATAAGGAGTGGGTGTGGGACAGAAATACAGAAGACAGGTTGTTGTGACGCACGCTGTCTGGCTCCTCTGCGAAGACCTGCCAGTAGTTTCCCCATCACCAGCACACCTCTTAGGTTCATCAGTCTCCTGCCCACATTGACTGTACTACGATAAGGTGATACCTGCTGCGGGGGGAGGAGGGGGGGAGTTGAAGGGATCCATATCTTGGCTTGGGTAGTAGGTCAATAATGGATTATGTCATTGCCAGTATCAGGAACAGTAAATACAAAAAGGTATGGCGGAACTTTCAGGAAACATTCCTCACTCACAAATGCAGAAAAGATGTTATGTGGACATGTGTCCGGAAACGCTTAATTTCCATGTTAGAGCTCATTTTAGTTTCGTCAGTATGTACTGTACTTCCTCGATTAATCGCAAGTTGGCGCAACTGAAGGAAGGTAATGTTGACTTCGGTGCTTGTGTTGACATGCGACTCATTGCTCTACAGTATTAGCATCAAGCACATCAGTGCGTAGCATCAACAGGTTAGTGTTCATCACGAACGTGGTTTTGCAGTCAGTGCAATGTTTACAAATGCGGAGTTGGCAGATGCCCATTTGATGTATGGATTAGCACGGGGCAATAGCCGTGGCACGGTACATTTCTATCGAGACAGATTTCCAGAACGAAAGTGTCCCGACAGGAAGACGTTCGAAGCAATTGATCGGCGTCTTAGGGAGCACGGAACATTCCAGCCTATGACTCGCGACCGGGGAAGACCTAGAACGACGAGGACACCTGCAATGGACGAGGCAATTCTTCGTGCAGTTGACGATAACCCTAATGTCAGGGTCAGAGAAGTTGCTGCTGTACAAGGTAACGTTGACCACGTCACTGTATGGAGAGTGGTACGGGAAAACCAGTTGTTTCCGTACCATGTACAGCGAGTGCAGGCACTATCAGTAGCTGATTGGCCTCCACGGGTACACTTCTGCGAATGGTTCATCCAACAATGTGTCAATCCTCATTTCAGTGCAAATGTTCTCTTTACGGATGAGGCTTCATTCCAACGTGATCAAATAGTAAATTTTCACAATCAACATGTGTGGGCTGACGAGAATCCGCACGCAATTGTGCAATCACGTCATCAACACAGATTTTCTGTGAACGTTTGGGCAGGCATTGTTGGTGATGTCTTGATTGGGCCCCATGTTCTTCCACCTACGCTCAATGGAGCACGTTATGATTTCATACGGGATACTCTACCTGTGCTGCTACAACATGTGCCTTTACAAGTACGACACAACATGTGGTTCATGCACGATGGAGGTCCTGCACAATTCAGTCGAAGTGTTCGTAAGCTTCCCAACAACAGATTCGGTGACCGATGGATTGGTAGATGCGGACCAATTCCATGGCCTCCACGCTCTCCTGACCTCAACCCTCTTGACTTTCATTTATGGGGGCATTTGAAAGCTCTTGTCTATGCAACCCCGGTATCAAGTGTAGAGACCCTTCGTGCTCGTATTGTGGACGGTTGTGATACGATACGCCATTATCCAGGGCTGCATCAGCGCATCAGGGATTCCATGCGACGGAGGGTGGATGCGTGTATCCTCGCTAACGGAGGACATTTTGAACATTTCCTGTAACAAAGTGTTTGAAGTCACGCTGGTACGTTCTGTTGCTGTGTGTTCCTATTCCATGATTAATGTGATTTGAAGAGAAGTAGTAAAATGAGCTCTAAAATGGAAAGTAAGCGTTTCCGGACACATGTCCACATAACATTTTCTTTGTGTGTGAGGAATGTTTCCTGAAAGTTTGGCCGTACCTTTCTGTAACACCCTTTATACAAGGTGTTTCACAGTGGCGATAATGCCTGATCACTTCTTGTGCCAAAAATTGCCCTCACTAGCTAGATGGAGAAGGACAGGGGCTATTCACAAAACTAAGACGGAAAATGGGGAAGCGTATAAAATCTACCGACTACTGCAAGGTTAATTACGGCGTGCGTAAGTGCATACTAGCAGGAGATGCGGGTCTCTTGCGGGCCGAGGTTCAGTCTATCTTGGCTTTCCTCGGTACTTCTCTGAAGTGTTCGGTACAGCGCGACGTGTCATTTTGCATGCGGTGCAGCATTTTTCAGTTGGCACGACTGTCTTCAGCTCGACAGTATCGTGGTTTCAGCACCGTTGACCCTTCGCTATTTGATCGTGGAATACGAGTAAAAGTAGTTCTCATGTCCAGTGGCTGTTTGCCCAAAAAGAGGCAGTCTGGCGATCTATTGTAGCAAGGCTTTAAAATGAATAGGAATGACAGAAGTTACAGAATTCTTAATAGCGCATTATATGTATGCAGTCATAAGGGGGGGGGGGGGGGTACCGCAAAGTTGCTATGGAAAGAAAATACAAATCCATGCACGAAGAATTTATGGAAGTAGTTGACAAGGTTAGAACAAACAATTACAACGATCGGCCGAAGGGATTTGTAGTCGTGTACCTCAAGCAGCATTTTGTGCTAAATCTGCAGCATGGAATGAAATTACTTGTAAGAAAAGTAATTTTTTTGAAGTCGCTCGCGTTATTCGACAGACAGTCGAAACAAGTTTCGATGGTACTGAACGACGAGTATGGCTGAAAAGTACAAGTTGAGCACACATAGCGGCCCCGAGTGGAGACTGCTCGCCAATAATGCACGAACTGTTGCCCGCCAAGAGCGGGCACAACAACCAATATATAAACATGTAGTAATTAGATATAAAACATAAGCTAATGCTGTTGTTGAATCTGCTCGTTGCAGGCAGCAGTTTGTGCTTAACTGGCAAGCAGTCTGTACTCGGGACAGGTTTTTTGTGCACCACCTTATACTTTGGTTAAGTCAAGGGGCATGCCTGTAACAATTTTCAGATTTAAAGCCCACTACTGTTGTATTTATGAAGGAAAAAGAGTAACAGGAATGAAAATTAAAACTACTGTAATTATTTCCAGACCTCGCATTTTAAGTCGACTTGACAGAACACTGCCCTCAATAAGACAGTGCGATGTGAGAAACAACTGCTTTCTGATTTGATGGGGATGCATTTTAAATGTGGCTTTGTGGAAGCAACAAATTCTAAGAAAAGGCACCGTCCATTTTCCTAGGCTCGCTGTAGTTAAAGAAAACGCAAGATTTTAAGAATTCGTTGTGGCCTTGAAAATATTACAAAAATAGTTTTCTAAACGTTTTGACCACACTGCCAATCTTACAATTGTTTTCCAGCGGTTTTCGAGGTCGTTTGCCATCTCAGCACTTCTGTGCATGTACAGATGGTACCGACTGACCTATTGTGCAATTCCAGTTTGACAGACAAACTGTTTTACGACAAACCTTTCCACGAGGTCTACATTACTTCCCTCAGGAACAGTTTTCACGCCTCCATGGAGAGGTTGTAACGTAATAAAATACTTTTATCAACATATTTTTTCGAGTCATCAGTCTTCTGCGTGGTTTGATGCTACCATCTCACAAAAGCACCTGCAACCTACGTCCTACATTATTTGCTGGACGTATTACAATTGTGTTTTTCTCTACAGTCTTTACCCTCTAAAGCTCCCTTTACACTATGGAAGTTACTCCCTGATGTCTTAACAGATGTCCTACCATGCTATCCCTCCATCCTGTCAGTGTTTGCCATACATTCCTTTCCTCTCCGATTTTGAAATTAAATAAGTCACTATTATGTGGCAGCCTGACTGACAAAATCTTTGAAATAGTCTGCGTCGAAAATTTGTACTAGATAGAAATTGTAAAATGTCGTCAGTGAACCAAAGGTAATTAAACACTACCGAAAATTTGTTTTATTTTTGATCTATGTTGTCGAGAAACGTGAAATATGAAACCAAGTCATACAAAGTGCAATTGCATTGCCATTTAAATGTGGTGCGTTCGTATATTCCGCCTCTTCCCACTCGTCACACCCAAACAGCGTGGCGTGGAGCTGCAATAAATGTCATCCCAAGTATGTTGTTCTCGACGGCAAGTGCTCAGAGACAAGCGTATCGTCAGGAGTGCTCCAGGGGAGTGTGGTAGGACCGCTGTTGTTCTCTTTATACGTAATTGATTGGCGGACAGGGTTGGTAGCAGTCTGCAGTTGCATGCAGATGATGCCGTGGAGAACGGTAAGGTGTTGAAGTGGAGGGACTGTAGGAGAATACAGAAAGACTTAGACAAAAATTCCAGTTGGTGTGATGAATGGCAGCTAGCACTAAATGTGGAAAATATGTAAGTTAATGCGGATGAGTAGGAAGAACAGATCTGTAATGTTCGGATACAGTATTACTAATATCCAGCTTGACACAGTCAAGTCGTTTAAATATCCGAGCGTAACACTGCAAATCGATAGGGGATGGAACGAGCATGTGGAAACTGTGGTAGGGAGGGAAAATGTTCGACTTCGTTTTATTGGGAGAATTTTAGGAAAGAGTGGTTCAACTGTAAAGGAGACCCCATATAGGACGTTGGCGTTACCTGTTCTTGATTACTGCTCGAGTGTTTGGGATCCGTACCGGGTTGGATTGTAGGAAGACATCGAAGCAATTCAGAGGAGGACTACTAGATTTGTTACCGGTAGGTTCGAACAAAACTTGCTACAGAGATGCATGGGGAACTGAAATGCGGATCCCTGGAGGGAAGGTGGCCTTTTCGGGAAACACTATGAAACGTGGGACTTACGGAAAGCAGGAAAGGTGTGGACGGGGCCTAATCAGTTACCGTTGGTTGCACAGAAAACACGTACAATTTATTTTTTAAATAAACTCAACGATAATTTTTAAAAGATTTTACTACACTCGCGGCTGAAAGCCTTATTAGATGAATTGCAAGTTATTGTCAGCTGAAGGCCACAAGCAATTTCACACAATCAACGGCTGAAGGCCTGATTAAGAAGGTTCAGAATTATTCGTCGGCTGAAGACTAGAAGCAATTTCGAAAATGCACGACGGCTGAAGGCCTGGATTACCAGTAAGGTGGACAATTGCACTTTAAAAATACCAACAACGCTTTTAACAATCTTAATAACTGTAACAAGTTACGGTAACGGCTGAAGGTCTTATCAAGACAGAACTGAAACTATTTGTCGGCCGAAAGCCACAAGCAATGTTACAAACAATTAACGGATGAAGCCCTGAGTAAGAAACGATTCAAATTATTAGGGGCTGAAGGCCACAAGCAATTTTCAGAATACTCGAAGGCTGAAGGCCTGAATTACAAGCAAGGAAGGCAGTTGCATGTTAAAATACTAAAACCTTTTTAAAACAATCTTAACGAACTGTAACAGGCTATAGCGATAGCTGCAGACCTTATTAAGAGAAGATTGAAAGTAATTTGTCAGCTGAAGGCCGGAAGGCAATAACATGTTAAAACATCAGGGTAAATTTTAAACAATTATGACAACTTGTCCAAATAAGATGGAGTGATCCTCAGACAGTGCTCCCTGGATCGACCTGAGGAAGTTGACTACAGCTGTGTAAGCGGTGAGAGAGGCAGCCAAGAGGTGTACTCACGTAACAGGATGGTAACTTACACTAGGGGTAGCTTAAGCGCCGACCGACCGACTAACCAGTCCGCCTAAAGTCCGATCACCGGTACAACGACCGAATATTTTTAGGCAAGGACTAAGAGACGGACAGCACCACGTACTCAGAAACACACCCAAGGCCGAAGGAAACATTAGAATCAAGGTAGATCTCCCAAGAACATATGCACAGTGCAATTCAAGAAGCTGTCGAACTACACGCCATGTCGGACAGCATCAACACGATGAGGGAAGGTACACTGCTGGAAAAGTCCACCAACCTCCAGGACAGGTAACTGGGGCGTTAGCGGCCACAAGGCAAAAAATACCTCTGGTTGAGCTTCACTAATAAGAATAATACTAAATCCAAACTAACATCAAGGAGTAGAAAGCGGCTAATAGCTTCCACCAACCTGACAGACTCCGCTTGTTGTGGTTGGTCTCACCGACCCTGGGAGCAGCAACACGCAAACAGCAGCGAGATCTCAAACAGTGGAGGTTTCAGTACTGGACACGGTTCACTCAACTTCAAACGTCCTGGGTTCGGTCGTCGGCTACAGCCCCTCGACCTGACAGTATCTGCACGCCGCCAGCGGTCCCGGCCTGCCCTCGTGTTGCGGACCTCCTCATTGCTCCGTCCCATGCCGAACTGCCTGACACATGACGACCCGGAATACTAGCCGTAGCACCAAAGATAGTACCACAGTACTGGCTATCGATAACCACTGCTGCTGTCGCTCGCGGACAAACAATAGTAGCAACTCAGTGGCACCATTAACACAAGAAGGAATCGAGACGCCACTTCCGATATTACATGACGTCAAGTTATGAACGGCAAGAACTCGAGCCGCACACAGCTCACACTATTAAGAAAATATAGAGAACCGGCATTTGAAGCTGACTGCCATACGATTTTACGGCTCCCTACATACATCACGGGTAAGGATTACGAAGATAAGAACGAGAAATTACGCCTCATACGACGGCGTACCGACAGTCGTTTTTCCTCTCTCTGTTTTTGCGAGTGGAACACGAGGGCAAATGACAAGTAGTGATACAGGGCACCCTCCATCACGCATCTCACTGTGGCTTGCGGTGAATCTATGTAAATGTCGATGTAGATCCCTGTACTACAAGATCAAGGAATTGGGAGTCTATATTGCAGCAGGCTATTTGCTTACTTACAAAGCCAAATCACTAGTGCAAATGCTGAAAACGAATGGGAAAGCATTGGCAGTTGCATCTGCAATGCAGCTTTTGGCACACTTGGCGTGAACTAGGGAATAAGAAATAGCAGCTGCAATCGGAGAGGCAAAGACAGTTTATAACAAATATTTACTAACAAGAATGGATAGCAACAAAGATAAATTTAATACAAGGAGAGAATATTAAAAGCAGTTGTGAAGAAAACTAACGGTCAACGATGGAACAGATTTATTAGTAATATCAGGAACGTCCTAAATGGCAAGCAAACAGTAACGTATAAAGTAATGCAACATCTTAATTATACGAGAAGTATTCAGCCAATAAAAACCCAATATCAGAAGAAGATTGGAAAAGACATTACCAGGATTTCGGTGCAGTGAGAACTAGAAAGTGTCCATCGAGAATGTCACAGACGAACCTTACTTGAGTGACCTTTTGACATTTGAAGAACTTAATGAAACTCTATCAGCAATAAAACCTATAAAGGCGACGCGGAAGGATGGAATAAACACTGAGCTTATAAAATATGGTATTTTCGTACTGAAATTAAGAATTCTCCCCCGTTTAATATGTGCTGGAAGAATGGGCATATACAAAGAGTGTGGAGTGTAATTGTTTTTCCTCTTTTTAAAAAAGAAACTGGAATAACTGTGATAATCAGAGGAGCAATTTCGAAAGAGACAGTCTGTAACGTTTATGGTGATATGACTGGCAAGAGACTAAAGGCTATATATGGAACTCTCCTTCTATGAAGGAAAGGTAATGCACTGATAGTGTATTTGTCATGAGACAGTTAATAGAGAAAAGGTTTGAACTGAACATTGAAACATATAGCCCTTACAGATTACGTAAAAGCCTCCGATCGTGTAAATAGGCAAATGGTTTGGAACGTACTAAGGAAACCAGGTTATCCTAAACACATATTAAAGAGTCTGAAAGATACGTACACAGTCACTAAAAAAATAATTGAAACAGGTGCAAGATTTTCAGACCTGAAACCTGAGAATCAGGGTATCAGACAAGAGTAGAGTTTATCAACTAACTTAATTAATATGTACATTTAAGGCTTTTTAAGAAGATACCTTTTCGCAGACGATCAGTTTATTGTGCAAAGAATGAAATATGGAAACTTCACCTACTAAAACGAAAGAATCGAGTCAATCATATCAAAAATTGTTATAATAAGAGAATAATAGAACAAGTCAAATTTTAATTATCTAGAAAACGAAATGAGTTACCATTATAAAATACATACAGACAATAAACTTTCTCAGTTTCGGTACAAATATGACACAAGTATTAGAACTTTAAAAAATGGAGTTAAAAAGGAAACAAACATAAAATTTTATAAAATCTCTGCTGTATGGGAGTGAAATCTGAGGTCTGACGAAGAAGGATAAGATCGAAGTACAGGCTGCTGAAATGAGATTTACAAGAACAGTGGAAGGTTACCCATGCCAAGAACGGACTGGGAATGAACAAATTAGAGAAGAACTGAATGTTGAAGGGATAGAAAAACATAACAGAGAAATAAGAAACAGGGGAAGAGGGCATATGAACAGAATTACAGAACAATAACTGACGAAAGATCAGTTGAGATATAGGCAAGAGGAAGATGAAACACTAGTAGACCAAAAGTGAGTTGGGCTTAACAACAAACTTTGAAGAGAAGACAGGTAATTATACTAATCCCTGGAAATGAATATGTTGGTGATGGTGGTACTGTAGTGGGTTGAGGGTTAGGAGAGAATGACTGCTACTTAGTGATGGGAGGTGACTGCTGGTTTGTCAGTATGGGTTCGACCACCCCTACAGTGTACAGAGTTGTGGGTTCTTTTGATGGCTTGGGATACGCTACTTAACTTTTGGACAGCTGAAGAGAAACAAATGGAGAACAAAAAGCAATTATTTATTTAATCCATGCAGTCTGAACAGTCTTTTGGGTATGCCATACTCTCTAGTACGGTTTGAAGTAGGCTTGTAATATTTCCACCCAACGAGGTGAGTGAGACAGAACACCTTGCAGTATAGGCGCACTGGCAAGAAGGCAACGCATTGAGCTGGCACAGCTGGAAATCGGGCAGCTGAGACGACAGCAGCAGCCAAGTACCAGTCGTGTCCTTGGTGTGGCACTGGGCAGCCAGCATCGTCCTCTTACTTGCAACAAGCCGCAGCACTGCCCAGATTCTAAGGCAGCCCATCCATAGGCCGACGAGTCGGCCAATTCCTCCCAGTATTAAGCATATATGGAGATGCCATCTTCTTATAGTTAAGGCTAACCGCCCATTCACCTTCTTCTGTGCGGATCCACACACGTTGCCCGAACTCGTACGGGACTCGGTAAGTTTGTCTGCCGCGAGTAATGAGTGTAGTGGGCAGGGGCGCTACGAATGTAGTGTGTGGACATTAAGTTGGGAACGTGGATCTCACGGTGAGCATGCAAGGGATAAATCCCTGCAGTCGCACTATCTTCTGTACCCTCGGTGGCTCAGAAGGATAGAGCGTCCGCCATGTAAGCATGAGTTCCCGGGTTCGAGTCCAGGTCGGGGCACACATTTTCAACTGTCCCCGTTGAAGTATATTGACGCCCGTCGACAGCTTAGGGTCTTGATTTAGATATCATTTCAGTATTAAGCAGGCCGCTGACCCGTCTGCGTGCAGGCAGTCTGCAACTGCATGGCCGGCCCAACCCATACCCAGTCGCATGGCCATTTTCATCTTACCAAAACTGAATGGAAAAGGGGGGAGTGTGGGGAGCAGGTATAGATCGGAGACTAGCAAGAAGCAGTGTGCCGTTGGAGCTAACGCACCCAGCTCCTGGATCTGACCACTATAAAATCATACACAACGAAGGCGAATGCACTGAGGCAGACCATCTGGGCAGGGGAGGACGATAGGCCAACTCATGAGCTGTGAATGGGCAGCTTAGCTCCCGACAGAAGGCTGGAGAGTAGTATCAGGCGGTTGGCGGACCCTGGCAGCAGATACAATGGCGAGCGGTCCCATAGAGGCAGCGGCAATGTGTTTGTTGCCAAGGCGTGGGCGGTCAGGCTGCATCAATAGAATTTGTAGCGACGACTAACATATGGCAGATGACATGTACAGCTCTAAAATGGTTCAAATGGCTCTGAGCACTATGGGACTTAACATCTGAGGCCATCAGTCCCCTAGAACTTAGAACTACTTAAACCTAACTAACCTAAGGACATCACACACATCCACGCCCAAGGCAGGATTCGAACCTGAGACCGTAGCGGTCGCGCGGTTCCAGACCGAAGCACCTAAAACCGCTCGGCCACACCGGCCGGCTATACAGCTCTGCTGTGCTGATCAAGACCTACTCAGCTGCACTGGTGTTTCGAATACAGCATTCGGCAATGAATCCGAGCAAGGGACTACATTTCTGGGCATCTGCAGCAGGGTCAGTGACCGACATCCGTCTCTTGTCATGTGGAAAAGTGTCAAACAACAGATAACCACAAAAAATCTGTCATTTGTTATCCTGTTACAGACTTGAAATTAAAACGTTGTCGGAAGTCTCGGAATCCCAAGGACAGATATCGTGCCAGTATCAATGTCGATAACAGGCCAAAATTGCAGAGATCGATTTCCACCATGAATGAACTGCCTGTATACACGATTAAGTTTGTACAGACGCCTTAGTGCGCAAGTCCTAATCGCAGTTGACCAATTTTTTTTTCAGTCATTTAAATTATGTGTGATTTGATGTAAATGGTTTCTTTTAAATTCCTTTCCCCTTACCCCCCTCCTCCACCCCCTCTTTAAGTAAATCTATGCAGCACTGACTAGAGGTGACCTTCAGTAAACGGGTAGCCTACTGTTTTGTTTGGCCTTAGTGCCATAAATTCACTGTTCGGTTGCTTAGGTAGTTCTTGTGTTTAACCAAATTTCAGGCAAATCCTAAAACACCTTCACCAATTGTAAACTGTTGCATGACCGCTGCCCGTTAATTCAGTTATCCTGTACATATTGTTTTTTTAAGATACTATTAATGTTCCTTGCATGTAAAATTTTAGTACCTCAAAATTTTGTTTCGGGCTTTATCGCGCTTAGCGGTGTTTCAATTGGGATTTAAGCCGTTTGTGTAAATGCTAAGTGTAATTATTGGTTTCACCAACTGCCGTTCTTGACCTATAATTGTCTGCCTATATTTTCACTGCAACAGCTTGAACCTTACTATTGGGCCTAAAGTCATTTGTGCACCTGCTAAAAGTAATTATTTGAATGTGTGAGTTGGAATTCAATACCAACTGGTAGGGTGCTCAGCGATCGTTAAATATTCAAATGTAAACGGGAGCAGCAGTCATACGCAGAATCTGTAATTAATTGCAGATCTAGATTTCGAATATAGCGTATCTTTGGTGCATTACCAGAAGTGTCAAATAGGTACAACAGGTGCCAATTCATAAACATGTGACGCTAGCATTTACTTGGGAGAGACGTCGTCCTGATCTGTAACACGACCCTTGGCACTTTTTTCCCTCTGCTCTTCAAATCGCTAACCTCACTCGCGTTTCGTCCACTATCTATCACCTGCTGGACCGTGTTAATGCGTAGTCTTACCCAGACGCACGGACAACATCACAGCCCAGCATCCTGTGATCCACTTACTAGATAACTAACATGTTGACGGAGGTGACAGTAGAACTTTTGGTTTTGTCGCCACGTTGGTGCGGGCGTGGAGGGGCTCATCTCTGTTTCTCTGTCAAACTTGTGTAGTTGAAGCGCTTAATACTTTAAATTCTTTAGGCTTTACCACGGTGAGCCTCTTGACAGTGGGCCATACACTGTTTGTGCTGTTGGTAAGAATAATTGTTTCAATGGGCTTGACCTATAACTATTTGTTAGCCACCTTTAGTAAAACTGTGTAATGCTTTAAATTATTTTGGGCTTCTCCGTGGAAGCCACTTATCATTGGACTTAAGCCATTCGTACAGTTGATGTCTTTTAATCACCTTACTATAATGCATTTTAAGGGTTCCTTTTATCTGTGTGTTATCGTTGTAAAAGGTTTAAAAATTGTTGTTTTAGCAAACCATATTTTGTTGTCCCGTTACACTTCCAGTCCCTAGCCAGCTCCCTGCCGCGTCAGTTGTAACAGAGTACGGTTGTAGTTGAGCAACAGGGTTCTGAAACTGTGTAATCCTAGGGCAGATTGGTTTCGTTTGTAATTCAGTCATCGAGATTTTCTATATTACTAAAAGATAACTCCAGTATGTATTGGCTATTTAGAGCGGGGAAACACAGGATAGCGTGGCAAAGCTGAGACAACACTTGCGCCGTGCACAAAGCCGTGGTTTCCTCTTTACTTCTAACGCTGTGAGCAAGGTAAGTGATGCCTGTTAAGTTTGTAGGTGCCTTCTTTCTTTTCTGCAAGCAAATATTGATGTCTTGTAGCCGTCTCTTCCTAGCTGTTTTGGTGCGAGATCGCACCTTAATTATTACTGACCCTAACCAGAAGGCTGCAATCGAAGAACTGCGATATAAAAATGGTTGAAATGACTCTGAGAACTATGGGACTTAACATTTGTGTCATTAGTCCCCTAGAAGTTAGAACTACTTAAACCTAACCAACCTAAGGACATCATACACACCCATGCCCGAGGCAGGATTCGAACCTGCGACCGTAGCAGTAGCGCGGTTCCAGACTGAAGTGCCTAGAACCGCTCAGCCACAGCAGCTGACTGCGTTACAAGGTTACCCATTTACAACTTGAAAGTAGTTTCCTTAATTAGTAGGAGAACGTAGGTCGGGATGAGGGTTCCGTTTCTGGACGGATTGATAAGCAACAGGCGTCTGAGTGAACTGGGTAGAAACAGCTAGAGGGATGGAACTTATTAACCAAATTATCGCTCCTCCTCAGGTCCATGGTGAAGGTGATAGCCAACTCATCTAATGATGCTAATGAATAAGTGGTAGACTTTTAATGGTTAGCTGTGCGCTTGCAAGACCAGGCCGCCATCTTGGCGTTGGTGATTAAGTGATATTTCGGGTTATGTACCATCTGACTCATGGGAAGCAAAGTAGGACTGTTTCGGAAGCCCATGGCGTGGGTGAAAAATTAAATGCGTTTTTGATGAAGGATGTTAGTAGAAAATCATAGTTTCTCACACCTTCGGAGGTTTCAATTTACTCTTTCCATTTTCTGTTCAATAGTGGAACTGTTCATGCACTCTTTATGTTGAAGTCTTTGTTCTTATTTCCACGAACAAATGGTTCAAATGGCTCTGAGCACTATGGGACTTAACACCTGAGGTCATCAGTCCCCTATACTTAGAACAACTTAACTAACCTAAGGACATCACACACAGAATTCGAACCTGCGACCGCAGCAGCAGCGCGACTCCGAACTGGAGCGCCTAGAACCGCTCAGCCACAGAGGCCGGCAATTCCACCAACGATTGTTTTGATATTTCTGTATGTTGCATCTGTCCTTCCGACGACCATTCCTTTATTTATTTCATCCAGTTATTTTACTTCATCTTCCCTGAACTTCTTGTGGATTTAATATCAAAGTGACTTATATACCTGTATCCTGATCTTTTCCTGAACATCTTTATATTTCTTGTTGTTGTCTATCAGTTGAAGTACTTCCTCTGTTACCAACGGTGTCTTTGCAGTTACATTCGCTGGGGTTTCATGTTTGCGAACGGCCTTTCTGCATACATCCTTTCCTCCTCAGCTTAACTGCCAACTGTGGTACTCATTATCACAGCGTCTACGTCCGCAGAGAAGTTCAAATACACATCGTTATCCCTCAGTATTCAGTAAAGCACATCTTTCCACACTGATTAGCGCGGGCGATTCTCTCAAACAGCCACTAACTCTTCATCATCGTCTACTAAGATATATTACCAAACATAGCAGTTAACTATTAATTCAAGCAAACTTTGTACTGATATAATGTAAGGGTGTCAATGTCAGTAACTGAAAGAAACATTTCTCCCCAAATTTCCTGTAAAATGTAGAAGCAATCATTTGAAATAATTTAATTTAATTGTGTGTGACAGAATTATACCTCAAGGAATTAGCAAGGGGCCAGGCAAATTCCTAAATACAACGCCTTTTGCTAACGACCAGGTAATCATACACCACGGTGAACACAAATTACAAGTAGCAGTACATGTATTAAACAGTATCAGCCTAAATTACAATCTGAAGACATTCACAACAAAAAGAAAAAAATGATCTTTTTAAGAAAGTGTCCAGTAAGGAATAGGAAAATCATAACATGACGATATGATAGGTGTCCCATTTCCAATACCTAGGATGTGACATAACGTTTGAAGAAAATTAACACCTATCAACACATTTTAGGCATTATAAGGACAACACTGAAGGGTTGAACTAGAAGAGAAATTGATAAAGAATTAACGAAGTTGTGGCAGTACACAGGGAGCTATATGGAGGAGAAAATTGGAGATAAAGATCAAAAGACCTATGACAAATTGGAACATCAGCAATGAAGTTCCTTAAATCAGTGAAAGGCTGCACAAGAGAAGACAGTATAAGAAATGAAGACACAAGGAAAGAACTGGTAGACAGCCATTAAACGAAACAGTAATGCAACAAAGCAGGATTGGAAAGAGCATATATTGCGTATGTCACCTCAAATAATACCTCAACAAGTGATGGAATGCCATCCCATTGGAAGAAAGAGCTTGGAATACCGAGGAAGAGATAGTGAGGCAGGAATTGGCCATAAGGCGTAATCTTTGACTGGAAGAAAAAGATTTGACTCCTGAGTTCCTCCCGGCATATACAATGTGCAAATAACTTACGGGAATATAGCTGGGTGACGTCGTCGAGAACTGTTGATATTTCGACAGGAGCTCCGCCTGCCATTTTATGGCTTAACTGCAGCAAGTAAGAGCTGTGAAAGAGAAATTGAAACCTCGGTTTTCAGAAAAACTCCGAAAACCAAAAACGACATCAAAAACAAAAACGACCGACGTCAGAAGTTACCAATAGTAAAGTTTATAATCAATTGATGATGTAGCATTAACTCTGTCCCTCCGTTTTTTGACAAGTGAAAGAGCAAAATTCTACTCGGTATTCAAACAAAATCCACCATCTCTTTTTATGCGGTTACTTGCTAAATTAATTTCAATTGCTTACTTAATAACACTATCCCAACAGCTGGAAGCGCATCTCAGAATCTCTGTATTGTTACATTCCATATGATGACAGGTGCCAAGATATTGGTCGCAGTGACGGATTTCCTCTGCTGTTGTACGCTCATGCTCAGTACACTTGTCCTCTACAGTCCCGCTAGACCGACCGATATACGACATGCCACAGATGCAAGAAATCCGGTAGGCACTCTCCTTAAGCAAACCAAGATAATCATTACGGGTCCTCAAAGGACCCCGATGATACACAGCAGACGAAAAATACATTTCACGTCATATTTCCGCAAGGAAAAAGGTCCTTTTCACCGTCACAGAACATTGTCTTGTCACTGGTTATCCTATTGAATACAACAATGCGGAGATTCTGGCGTGCACTTCCAGATATTCGGATAATGTTATTAAGGAAGCGGTTAAAACTAAATTAGCAAGCAACCTTATAAAGCTTGTTTAAGGGGGGACGTTGATGAAAAACACACACTGTTTCAAAAATGCACCAAATCAACAGTTTTGGAGATATGGCAATGAAATTTTGTACCACGCTTTACATGAAAATAACGCATTTACATATAAAATCTTTTGATTATCAACTTTTTTTGAATGAAATTTGAAGTTTTATTTTCAAAAAATAATGTATGTTCCTTTTTCTCAGAAAGTATGCAAGAGATTTCTATAAAAATTTCTCTGTTTCATCTCTTTATATGTTCTAAGCTTCTCTCATGAGGATTTTGCAATAGGCGAAATAGGAGAATTTTCGTAATTTTTTAATTATAATTGCACATGTAAAATTTTAAATTCGTTCAAAATTCCAAACACTTTGCCCCATATCTTAGCTTGCAATCAGAATTTCAAAATTTGCTCTTGAGACAACTTTTATTAGGTTTACAGAAATATGTGTACAAAATTTCATAGTTCTAGCATTCATAGAATCTGAGCAAAAGGTACATAAACTTTTCCTCAAGATGTCTTGAGTAAATTTTCCTATCTTGAAGCCCATTCTTTCTAATACCTTCATCCTTCCGACATTCCCATCATTAAATACAATAATGCATCATAAGTTGCAATTCTGACAACTGTAGCAGATGCAAATCTGTTTTTAGGATATCGTTTCCATATGAGTGAATTTAGTTACTCATTTGGATTTTGGGTTTTTCCATGAACACACTTTTTGAGAAGTGCAGGATCGGCCAAAGATGATCTATAAAACGAAGGAGTACGTATCATGGCCTTCCAGATGTATCCCGCAAACGTTTGGTTGAAAGTAATACGCAGAATCGTTGTTCACTGAGCTGGTTTTGAAGTGCTGCTTCAAAACGTGGGCGTGGCAGGGAGGCCGCGTCACACTTTTAATTAATTTTCAGGCATTTCGGTTGCGGTCTTAAAACTGAAACTTTGGGAACTTATTGTACATGAGTTGTAATAATAAATAACAAATAAATCGAAAGTTGACATTTTTGGTCAATTTCATCAACGTCCCCCCCCCCCCCCCACCCCCTTTCAATTCTGCATGGAGTCTTGCTTTCTCCCTTGTCAAACAACAGAGGGACACACTGCCACCTGACCAGCTTGTGGGGGGGGGGGGGGGCGTGTTAATTGTATTAAGAAATATTGTGCTTTCCCGTCTGTTACGAGAGCCAGAAAACTATTTCTTCGGTCATCCAGAAATCGATAGGGAAGATAGAGTACTGCATAATTTTCAGTCTGTAAGTCTACATTCTTCTTGTACTCACTGAAAGGAATGTTTCTACTCTCTATTTACTCAACGGGATGAGGAACTTTGATTATAAATGAAAGTTTTGACTTCTAACTGATTGAATTATATTCTGAGAAAGTTCACACGCAAAACAGCAAAACATAGCAACACTCCAGATAATTACAATATTAATGTTCCTACAATAAACAGCACCAGTAGCAGGTCAGAGGCGACCCCCTACTGTAAGTTCGAATTAAAATAGTCAGTCGCACTGACCTCTTATCATCAAAGTTAACTGCTCGCCACGAAAGTGGAACATAATCTCACCCCTTGCCATGCGATATTGTTAACATTACGGGTGGCACACAAAAAGTTACTTCCGTGAATTCTAAGCGACGCAGGACGATGTACAGTCCTCGAGAGTTCACTTCCCATCTGTACCGAAACCGTTCGTTTAGTTGCAGCATGGCTGTGACGTCATCCTAGGCAGCGCGTAAACCAGCATTTGACTGGTGCGGACAGTATAACAACTGGGTGCGAAGTGAAGTCGTCTACTGCCTCTAGCCGTATTTATACAGGTTTGATTGAAGCGATTTCACAGCTCTACAATAACTTTATTATTTGAGATATTTTCACAATGCTTTGCACACACATGCAAAAACTCAAAAAGTTTTTCTAGGCATTCACAAATGTTCGATATGTGCCCCTTTAGTGATTCGGCAGACATCAAGCCGATAATCAAGTTCCTCCCACACTCGGCGCAGCATGTCCCCATCAATGAGATCGAAAGCATCGTTGATGCGAGCTCGCAGTTCTGGCACGTTTCTTGGTAGAGGAGGTTTAAACACTTCACCATTAAGAAAAAATGTTGCTTCATCACTGAAAACAAGTTTCGCACTGAACGCATCCTCTTTCATGAGCTGTTGCAACCGCGCCGAAAATTCAAAGCGTTTGACTTTGTCATCGGGTGTCAGGGCTTGTAGCAATTGTAAACGGTAAGGCTTCTGCTTTAGCCTTTTCCGTATGATTTTCCAAACTGTCGGCTGTGGTACGTTTAGCTCCCTGCTTGCTTTATTCGTCGACTTCCGCGGTATACGCGTGAAACTTGTCCGCACGCGTTCAACCGTTTCTTCGCTCACTGCAGGCCGACCCGTTGATTTCCCCTTACAGAGGCATCCAGAAGCTTTAAACTGCGCATACCATCGCCGAATGGAGTTAGCAGTTGGTGGATCTTTGTTGAACTTCTTCCTGAAGTGTCGTTGCACTGTTATGACTGACTGATGTGAGTGCATTTCAAGCACGACATACGCTTTCTCGGCTCCTGTCGCCATTTTGTCTCACTGCACTCTCGAGCGCTCTGGCAGCAGAAACCTGAAGTGCGGCTTCAGCCGAACAAAACTTTATGAGTTTTCCTACGTATCTGTAGTGTGACGTGACCATATGTCAATGAATGGAGCTACAGTGAATTTATGAAATCGCTTCAATCATTTGTAATAGCCCTGTATATGGGCGCAGCGGATGGCCGAAGGGAAAATCTGCCATCATCCACTCTAAGGCCAGGTAGCAGCATCTAAATGACCGCTTTCTCGGACGCACATTATTTAGTAAATGGTAGTGAATTAATTTAAAATATTTGTAATTTTTGAAGTTAGCTGATATCACAGAAAAAGTTTAAGATCGACTGCATTTAAACTTTGCCGGCTAGAAATTTTAGAAAGGAACCGACAGTGTAACATAACCTCTGAACTACATGCTTAAGAGACCTTGTATTGATTCGTATTTACATCAAAGTCTTGAAACTTGTTACAACTTTATTATTGAATGGATGTAATCAAGTGCTGTAGTCATAAATGTCTATCATTAATATAACCGATACTTAAGGTACTACAGATACGGAAGTTTTTGTTCCAGATTTAGTTTTCTGTAAATTACAGGGAAACTATTAGAGGTAGCTTAATGGGGCCACATAATTAAGGTTTTTATATCAAACTGACGCTTCATATCAATTTCAACTTTGTTTGTCTAATATTTAGCGCTTTTAATTATTCGTAAAAACACCAATTTGTGACCAAATTACTGCTTCGATCAAGTTGAAACTTGTAACAGTCGATTTTGACATACATTTGTACATTCTGACCAAGTTTTTCCTTTGTAGCTTTATTATTTATCTCCATTTGTTTTTATTTTAAACAGTGTATTTAGGGAGACACATTTATCTGATCAGTCTGAGATTTAACAAGTAAAACATTAATATACTGAGGCATATATTGACCAAGTTTGGAAAAGCTACTTTAATTTTTAATTTCATTCGAATATTATGCTGCAACACTTTCATGCAACGCAGAGACGCGGCATGATGACGTGGCGCTAGTGGCAGTGACCTGGAGTACGTTCCGGCACACTCGTTCGCATCTGTATCTTCAAATGGTACAGCGCTTGTTTCGCCACACGTTGATTATTAATTTCTCTGTCGGTACCTTCTGACGTCAGTCATCTTTGGTTTGTGATGGCGCTAGTTTTTACAGTGCGTGTATGTGTGTGTGTGTGTGTGTGTGTGTGTGTGTGTGTGTGTGTGTCTTTCCGAAGCTTCTCTGCAAACCGAATGATAAATTCACCTGCACTGCCCCTATTCGCTGCAGTTAAGCCTTTAAAATGGCAGGGTGCGCTCCTGGTGAAATATCGGCGGTTATCGACTACGTCACCTGACTGTGTTCCCGTATCTTAGTTGAACAGAAGAGGATTTTCTTATTACTCTACTGGCCATTAAAATTGCTACACCACGAAGATGACGTGCTACAGACGCAAAATTTAATCGACAGGAAGAAGATGCTGTGATATGCAAATGATTAGCTTCTCAGAGCATTCACACAAGGTTGGCGCCGGTGGCGACACCTACAACGTGCAGACATGAGGAAAGTTTCCAACCGATTTCTCATACACAAACAGCAGTTGACCGGCGTTTCCTGGTGAAACGTTGTTGTGATGCCTCGTGTAAGGAGGAGAAATGCGTACCATCACGTTACCGACTTTAATAAAGGTCGGATTGTAGCCTATCGCGATTGCGGTTTATCGTATCGCGACATTGCTGCTCTCGTTGGTCCAGATCCAATGAGTGTTAGCAGAATATGGAATCGGTGGGTTCAGGAGGATAATACGAACGTCGTGCTGGATCCCAACGGCCCCGTATCTCTAGCAGTCGAGATGACAAGCATGTTAACCGTATGGCTGTAACGGACCCCTGAGTCAACAGATGGGGACGTTTGCAAGACAACAACCATCTGAACGAACAGTTCGACGACGTTTGCATGGACTATCAGCTCGGAGACCACGGCTGCGGCTACCCTTGACGCTGCACCACAGACAGGAGCGCCAGCGATGGTGTACTCAACAACAAACCTGGGTGCACGAATGGCAAAACGTCATTTTTTCGGATGAATCTAGGTTCTGTTTACAGCATCATGAT
Organism: Schistocerca americana; assembly: GCF_021461395.2. Classification (NCBI taxonomy): domain Eukaryota; kingdom Metazoa; phylum Arthropoda; class Insecta; order Orthoptera; family Acrididae; genus Schistocerca; species Schistocerca americana. The sequence continues at coordinate 685,694,485 of NC_060122.1, forward strand.
GGTCGCATCCGTGTTTGGCGACATCGCGGTGAATGCAAATTGGAAGCGTGTATTCTTCATCGCCATACTGGCGTATCACCCGGCGTGATGGTATGCGATGCCATTGGTTACACGTCTCGGTCACCTCTTGTTCGCATTGACGGCACTTTGAACAGTGGACGTTACATTTCAGATGTGTTACGACCCGTGGCTCTACCATTCATTCGATCCCTGCGAAACCCTACATTTCAGCAGGATAATGCACGACCGCACTTTCCAGGTCCTGCACGGACCTTTCTGGATATAGAAAATGTTCGACTGCTGCCCTGGCCAGCTCATTCTCCAGATCTCTCACCAATTGAAAACGTCTGGTCAATGGTGGCCTAGAAACTGGTTCGTCACAATACGCCAGTCACTACTCTTGATGAACTGTGGTATGGGCAGCTGTACCTGTACACGCCATCCAAGCTCTGTTTGACTCAATGCCAAGGCGTATCAAGGCCGTTATTACGGCCAGAGGCGGTTGTTCTGGGTACTGATTTCTCAGGATCTATGCACCCAGACTGCGTGAAAATGTAATCACATATCAGTTCTAGTATAATATATTTGTCCGATGAATACCCGTTTATCATCTGCATTTCTTCTTGGTGTAGCAATTTTAATGGCAAGTAGTGTGCTTTGTTGGCACTGCTGGCGAGTGTTTACTATCATATCAGAAAGTACCGCATACCGGAGACTGACGAACACAGGTGCAAGCTAGAATACTAGCATAATATTACGTGAGAGGATGATAATAAAGAAGTATGAAGCATGAAAATTACTACTGTATTTTCAGTGCCGTAGCGCTGAGCCCTCAGTAATATGGTGGGAAGATACGTGAGTGGCTCTCGTCCACACGAAGAGGGCGGCTGCGTGACGGACGCCAATTCCGCGGGCGTCGCGTCGGTCTAATGCAGCGGCCACTCGGGGCGCCGCGGCGCGCCTCGCCACGCCAAGGCGTCCATTTCAGTGGCGAGGCAATTTGTTGGCAGGCGCGCTGCCCCCGGCGTCGTGGCGCGCGCCGCGTATACAAAACGGCGTCTGGCAGCAGCACAATAAGCGTCGCACACAGTTATCAATCAGCGGCGAGGGCGACGACGCGGTGCGGTGTGGGGGGCGGGCGTCGCGACGAACCATTAACCCGCGTCAGCGGCGGCGGCGGCGGCGGCGTCGCGAGATGGATGGTGCGCCGTCGCCTTCGCCGCTAATAACCGCCGCCGCTATTCACCAGGCGACGCCGCCTCACCTCACACGCGGCCGGCATTTGTCACTGACGAGCCCGCAGCCAATAAGACGCCGAGCCGCGTCGCCTCGGCGCTACGCGTAGCGACGCTGGGCCGCCGCCTAGCGCTCGTCGTGTTTCGCTGCAAAAGGGGACTCGCACTCAGAGAGAAAAGTGATCCAGTTCTGTAGCGACTGCTACTGTAGGGATGCAGGGGCTTTCCAAGCGAACTGATGGCGACAAGAAATTTTACTGAAATGAAAATTAAAGCACCTGCAGCTATCACTTTTGTATTTCATTTGTTTATGCAATCAGTTTCGGTGTTCCGTTACATCATCTTCAGGCACGTGTCTCAAAAAAAAAGGGGGGGGGCGATGGTAGTTGTAGGTGCTTTAATTTTCGTTTCACACGGAAAATCCAGAGTCCTGCTAATCATCTATTACAAGGATGGACATACCAAGAAATGCTACCGGCGTTGTTTGCCCTGCGTATAAGATACGTAACTATGTGTTGTAGATGTTTCAAATGAACCAAAGTAAAGAACACTATTGAACTTTCATTGTTATGGGCAACAAATAAATAAAGGAAACCGACCTTAAGAATGAAGGTTCCTAATTTTTAGGAATCTGAAAATGGGTTATTTCGAATTCTTCTCAGTCTGGCACTAAAAGCAATAAGTATGAGAACAAAGTAAAAGAACTCTCCTGTCTATGACAGTGAGCTACCAATAATTACCATGACGTGCTCTGAAGATGTTCAGTAGAACCACTAAAAATAGAGGTGCAACTCTCTTCTGATATGACGCAGTGCCTGCACTTGTAACACGCAGACATAGAATTCCTTACGACCCGATACGGAAACATCAGTCATATCCAACACTTCCTGTAATTAGGGCAGCTGGGGTAAAGCCCCGCGTTGGTTTAACACCGTTCTGGAATTTACTGTCATCCATTCAGGGACTGGCCACCAGGTGGAGGTTTGTCTTACGGTAACTTATTGTTCGGCGAAAGTTCGTATCGGCAGGTCGTTCCGGAGATGAGAAAATGAGGTAAGTCTGTTTTTTTTTATTACTTATATATAGCTTTTTCGGTGGTTTACTTGAACACTGTATAATGTAGGTATTGAAAACAAGTGTCAACATATTACTCGTTGACACTAACGCAATCAAGTTTCTCTTTTTGTTGGAACTAATAGTTCCAGTTGGTCCCCAGAATCAACAGCGGCACATTTGTCAGAAACTGGTTAATGGAGCACGTCCCTACAGTTCCAAGGATGTGACGACAAATCTTCAATGATAACCCCGCAAAACATGAAATTCAACGCACACTGCATGAGATTATCTCACCTCGAAATCTTCAAGATATAAAGCATACGGCCAACCGGTTGTACAAGTTTGAAGTAAAACCTCGAACAGCTTTCAATACCACTGAGGATAACTTCTTCAGAAGGAAGTCACATATGTTAAACGACGTTAAAATTGTAAACATGCGTTATGAGCTAAGCAGCCCGAGTTAACAGTAGAAAATATAATTCCGATGTCCAAAACAAACATTTAGGGGAAACAAAGCATTGAAACCCGCACTGCTAACATCGATATCCAATGAAAAGCAAATGGAAGAAGAATGCCTGGAAATCGAAATACTTGCTACTGAGAAGGAAAGACGTACGAAAGGAATAAAAGGGCGTGCTATAGAAACAAAACGACGTCAACTAGATTTTATTACAGTAATGCCAAAAAAGGAGAAATAAACACACTACACAGCCAGTTGATAGTTCTTCAAAGTCAGAATCAGATGTCTCACGTTGTGACAATAGTTCAGATGTAAATTTTCATCTGCTATATGGTGAAGATCTATATGATGAAGCAGAAGAGCCTGGGAATTCAAGGAAGAATCAGAGGAACTACCTAAATACACTTTTACTGGGTACCTAGACAGCTTGGTCTCAGTAATTGAATTCTTTCACGTTTCCCTGTTAATCTTTCTTTCGAGGATAAGAAAGTATTATTTTCGGACAAGTATTCTAAGCATTATGTTCAAATTTACGAGACATTTCAGTTCAGTGTCGTTCTGGGTAACTTGGCTACAGTACAGTTACAAAGGGTTCTTTCAAGAGTTTTTATTGTGCAGTCATCTATTTTGTCCGTGTTTATTAAAGTTTGACAGAAATGTAGCCTTCGTGTGCTCTCTGTTGCTCTGTTTTCGTTTTAATAATATTTAAAATTGTTTTAATTGTATTGTCAGGACTTTTCAATCGCCTTCCTTATTAAAGTGCAGTAGTTTTTAAAATGTGTCACTGTTTCTGGATCATTACTCTTTCTAGCTACTTGTATAAGAGATAAAATATTTTTATCCCTTTAGTAAGCCATGCCTTTTTAGATAGCTTCTTACAATTATATTTCACTGTTTTCTCAGGGGAACTGTTTTCAAAAATACTCACAAAGATATCAAGAAATACGTTAAATTATAGATTAACATCAGGTTCTCCGTGTAACATCCTAGTATATCGGTTACAAGCTTTCCCTAAAATTTTCAATTGTTAAATCGTTAATTGAATGCACTATTTTGAAGGAATGTTTTGCTATTTCATATACTGTAACTAGGTGAGCATCATGGTCAGACAGGCCATTCTTAATAGTAAAAGCTTTTGTTTGATTAAATTCATCTTGGTCCACAAAACGTTATCTATCAGTGTGCTGCTTTCCTGTACCACCCGAGTAGGAAAATCAATAACTGACGTCAAATTGAAAGAACCAAGTAATACTTTAAAGTCAAGCTTTCCATCGGTCTCCTTCAGAAAATCTACATCCAAATCCTCCAAACAATAATTTGCTTCCCTCTGTCTGACAGATAGCACAACAAAGAATCCAAGTTTTCAAAAATAACTGAAAATTTCCCAATGGAGACCTGTACGAGGCTACCATTATTTAGTTTGACGAACCCTAGCGTTAGTTTGACGTCAGACCCACACATGATGCATGCTACCAACTGACACGCCATGCTGAACAAAATTATAGCAAGCATACAGCTTCAGCCCAACCGTAGCGTCTCACTGATACAGAACTATTTCATTTCATCAAAAGTGTATTAAGCACCCATTTTGTCACTACGAGCGCCAGTGCCAGACTACTCTTAGCGATTAGTCATTTCTTAGGCCATCGAAGTATTTTCAAAGTAAGATACAGCGAACTAATATTTCTCTTCGAAAAAAGGCGGGATCGTATTAGAGGGTATTGACACAAAATGTAAGGCATTACTTGTATACGACTCTGTCCGAACAGGTCTCGGAAGGCCCAATGGTACCGACCGACCGCCGTGTCACCCTCAACCAACAGAAGTCAGTTGATGCGGATCTGGAGGGGCATGTGGTCAGCACACTGCTCTCCCAACCGTTGGCAGTTTTCACGACCCGAGCCGCTACTTCTCACTCAGGTAGCTCCTCAATTGTCTTCACAAACACTGAATGCACTCCGCTAGCGTACAACGCTCGGCAGACCCGCACGGTCATCCATCCAAGTACTACCCAAGGCCGACAGCGCTTAACTTCGACAAGATGCCACCAACCGGTGTTACCACTGCGGCATGGTCGTTGGTATTACTAGAACATAATGCATCTAAAACAAAAGAAATATAGTTGGGGACAGCTATGTAAGACGGTGAGGCAGAAGGTGTAACGCAAAGAAATGGTGCCACCACACTAAGGAAAAGAAAGGTCCTGCTCAATGGAAGCAAACATCCTCATGTAAGGTGGACGGATTCGGCGAAGCAGTGAACATCCAGAACAACCAGCTTATATCAGGTGCTAGGAAAGCACAGTATAAAGTTGTCAGTGAAACGTTTCCTATACACATGAAACTGTACTGTATTAAACTAGAGGACTCACCCACACACGACAAGTTTAACAATGTAGACACATGTATTCGTTGGTTCACACGTGGCAACGCAAATCAAACCTGGGAATGGAGACAACAATACTTGCTACACCACTGTAGTAGGACAAACAATAAGTCTTACATACAAATTGTAACACGAGATAAAAGTAACTGTAGTAACACCGAGTTTAGCCAAGTTAAACTGTAGACTACATCATGAAATGATGGAAGACCGAAATTGCATTACCAGTTTCGTTAACTACCCAAGTCCCCGCATCTGAGATATTACGGCCACAATGACCATTATACACAAGATTTCCTGCTTTTTGTTTTCCAATCTCGGATTAGTACTTTTATCGACAGTGTTAATTGTTGTTAAACCCAAAACTAATATATTTCGAATAGATTGTGGTTGCAGGGCAAGGAAAAATGTTTATAATTAAGAAAAAGGCCTTTTAGTTTTACAGAGGAGCAAGAATTACAGGTATTGTAGAAGCGCTAGAGATGAGGTTATGTCATAATTTTTAATATTTATCCAGAACTATATTTTTCGACATTTAGAAAGAAGGGGTAGAAAAGGGTTTAGAAAAAGAAACGATTATTTCAGTATTAATAGTGAAGCAAACAGCAACCATCAAGAATAACATTTTTATTTATTTTCACCCTGAAAAACTGGAGTCTGTATAGTTCCTAGAAAAGAATAATTTTCTCAGCTGAAGGGATGATGTCATTAAAGGAGTCCACGATCATGATGGCAGATACTTCACAAATGTTCGTTTTTGTTTCACATATGCTATACAATATTCACAACGACCGGTTTCGCCTTAAAAAAGTGTTGAAAAGAAATAAACTCATCTGGCTAAAGACAAAATATACTGATAATATAGGAATACATACATATTTATGCCTGGCTGTACCTATCATAAAAATTATTCTGCTTCAAGCAGCATATGTACCATTCGTCAGTCTGCACAAATGAGTACATAACTGTAGCCAGTAGAGGGCACTAGTGCTGCGGTACATAGGTATCAGCATCACAAAAAACAGAATATTGCGGTAGTTGGTTAAAACGATTTCATATGGTAGACTGTGTGTCCAGCAATGGAACATGATATGAACCCGAGTATGCAGAAATAAAATCAATTCCTAATAACGGAATAAAAGGTGGTAAAGGTAATATAATATTATCAATAGAAACCTCCTTATGGGACAAATTAAATAACACAACGTTGTGTGTGAAAGATAGAAGGAAAGAATTAAGTCTGTTAACGCAAAACATTGAAGTTCTACAAATCAAATAAAACACAAGTTTGTGCGGAGACGTTCAATGAAAAATAATTGCTTACTAAAAGGTCGATGATCGATAGCGCATCCAGAACACAATCCAGCTGGCGTCGATCACGGTGTCTATGAACTGTTTTGTCTTCCTGCTCAAGTTGACGATGCCACGTGCGTTCCTGAAAACGTCAAAATAGACATTTAAATTACGTTTATTCTGTTCGCTTAGCAATAGGCCCGTTTGCCATTTCCTTTGCACGTAGATCGTTTCGGTGTTATGGCGCATGGTAGTAAGATCCAACGAACGATTGAATGTATTCCAATTGCATCCTCGCGTTTAAAAATTGCGTGTCACTTGTAAAACGACGCAAGAACAATTTGAATTAACTCCTGAACTGATTGTCGAATGCTACCTTCGGAAAATGCTGTAAAACGTGTAAACGAGTGCAGGTAAGATCTGTACGTCATTTGTCTACCTAAAATAGCTTTCTGTACTTCACATTACTTTGCACATGAAAAGAGAAAAAAAGAATGTTGTCACTTGGAGTTCGCAAAGCAGTGGAATGTTTGCATCCATAAACCAGCATATAAACGAAATTCAGCTGTCTTGTCCCATATTTTCGGTCATATGCAGCAAATAAATTCCTCCGCTACAGAAGTATAGTAATAAAAATGTTGCACGAGATCTATCGAACCCAATACCTTAAATGTGCTAGGCTAGTACTATATTCACTTGGCTTCCTCACCACAAAGGAATTCGAATCCCTTTTAATAGTTGGTGAATTCATTTCGTCCGCTTTTCGAGGACGATATTTCTTTAATGGACACCCAACAACTCATGTTCGCATTCCAGCCTCACACCCACTCCAGTTCTGAGAAGCTATAAAGAGAAGTATCGATTACGGATATTAATAAAATACGTCCAGTGAAGTCCTTTTCTAAATATCTGTTTTAAGAGATCTCTGCAGAATGTTCTGTAACTAACATCGGAGACAATTTGCATACCGTGTGCTTTAGTTTTCTCAAATTATTATCCTTGAAGTCGAGTTTCCTCAAAAACGGATTCCACACTTTCCCATTTTCATATCATGCACAGTTTTAATCACGCATACTATAATCAAATTGCGTCTTTAATTCTATGGAGTGTGTTGCCCAGTACAGCTCATTATCTATACTTAAGCTCATGAAGTTAACACTATCAGTTTTTTTGTAATCCACTGGATGAATGGGCTACGGTTGTGGGCCGTATGTTATGCAGTTCTATAATAAGTACTGCTTTCTATGCATTGAGTTTTGTAAAAATTTAATGGTAAATCACTCTCTATGAACCATTTCTTATTGTTTTCAAGTTCTGTATTAGCTGTCTTACAGTAACAGGAGCGCTACTAGATCTTATTTATACGACTTTATCTTCTGCATGAATAACAAAATCCTCGACAATCCAAGTCGATCGTTTGTGTCTGTTTCAAACAACAAACGACGCAAAAGATGGTCCTGCAGTCGACTTCGGCTAACTGCTTTCGAAACAAATATTTATTGCTATGTGATTATCATGCAGATAAGATAAAAATCATTAACTAGCTATTCTATCATTAAATAGTGCTGTAACTATTACTTGTGGATACTGTAGAACACAACAAATAGCATTATCCAGGCCACAGGATATTACAAATATAATATTTTCTTATATATTGATTCTACTGTAGCAATCTATCAAAACAAATTAAGAATATTAAGATGAAATTTCTTTTGGACATCCATACTGTCCACCAAGGAGACTTTTTTATGGTTAAGATAAATTCTATAGCACATTTAGAAACTCTTGGAAAATGCTGGTTATACCTTCGTACCTGGTAAATTCTTTAGTACATCTAGAAACATTTGGAAACTGCTGGCTATACCTTCGTACCTGGTAAGCCTCTATTCGAGTAAGGCAAGGTTCCGGGGTCGCATCCACGTGCGGTACACATATTTAATCTGTAAGGAAATTTCAAACAGCGTACACTCCGCTGTAGAGTGAAAGATTCGTTCTATACTTTTATGCTGATTCATGGACATAAGAGATAACTTACAATGAGCGAACATGAGATTCTTGAATCTGTTAAGTAAAGGTTACACAATGAGGTGACAAAAATCATTGGATACTTCCGAATATTGTGTCGGATGTCCTTTTTCGCGGCGTAGTGCAGCAGCTCGACATGGCATGGATTCAACAAGTCGTTGCAAGTACCCTGAAGAAATATTGAGCCATGTTGCCTCTAAAGACGTACATAATAGCGAAAGTGTTGCCGGTGTACGATTTAGTGCTCGAACTGATCTCTCGATTAGGTCCCATAATGTTCAGTCGCGAACGATTGTGATCCCTTAACGAGGAGCATTGTTATTAGCAAAAATTCCTTCTCTGTTTGGGAACATGAAGTCGATGAATAGTTGCAGATGGTCTCCAAGCAGCTGAACATAACTATTTCCAGTCCATGACCGGTTCAGTCCGACCAGAGGATCTATTCAATTCCATGTAAACACGGACCACACCATTAGGAAGCCACCTCTAGGTTGCACAGTACCTTGTTGACAACCTGGATCCATGGCCTCGTAGGGTTCGTGCATAATCGAACTCTGTCAACAGCTCTTACCAACGGAAACCGGGGCTCATATGACCAGGCCACTGTTTTCCAATATTCTAGGGACCAACACATATAGTCACGAACCCAAGGGAGATGCTGCAGGTGATGTCGGACTGCTAGCAAAGCTGCCCTGGTATGTCGTCTGCCTCCAAAGCCCATTAACCTCGAATTCCGTCGCACGTTCTTAGCGGATACGCAGTGTTGCCCGTCTGTTAGCACTGAGAACGTCGCCACTGTGTTGTCAGTGTGAGAGGTAATTCCGGAAATTTAGTATTCTCGGCAAACTCCTGACCCTATGGATCCCAGAATACTGGATTCCGAAAAGATTTCCGAAATTGGATGTCCCATGCGTCAACCTCCAACTACCACTCCACGCTCAAAGTCTGTTGTTTCCTGCTGATAGCCATAATCACGTCGGAAACTTTCCACATGAATCACATGAGTAAAAATGATAGCTCCGCCAATGCACTGCCCTTCTATACCTCGTGCAAGCGATACTACCGCCATCTGCATATGTGCATATCGGTCTCTCATGACTCAGTCATCTCAGTGTACATGGCAAAAACATGTGATTAAAATTATGTCTCTAGCAACTCCTCGATTGACCAATCGAGCCACCTTTCCACAGGCCGACCATAATGTTGGTTCATGCATTTGGCTTGTGCATTATGCAGCAGATGTTCCACAACAAAGTGAGGTTTTATTCAGGATCTGAATGAGAGGAACTTGCAAGTACTTAACTATCTATTTCCCTCGAGATACGTCCTAACAATCTTCCAAGAGACACAGGTTTTATTCACGACTGTGGCTTGCCATACTGTGCGGCGGCGAGTACGTTAATACAGCCGGTTTAAAGTTTTGATGCCGTCTTTAATCACGTGAGCCTGTCAACTAATTTGGTGGTCAGCCAGAAAGCGAAGAGAAACATACTGACCTTAGTTTCCAGTCTGCACGGCCACATTTCGGTCCAGCCCACTGAAAGAAAAGTGTCTATTTTCCATTTCTTTGCGGGATCAGGACTATGACTTCAGTAAAAGTTTAAAGTTCCAATCAAGATTTAATTTAATTTAAGTTTCTCACAAACAACACTTAAAATTTCATTTTGTTCAATTGAAAACAAGTCTTTCTAATCTAACAGCACCTTTAGCAGTTCAGAGGCGACCTCAACGGTAACTTCCTACCAGATTGTTTTCGCCCTGACTATCATCACTCAATTGAAAGTTCGCAATAAATGTTCAAAAATTAACGCTTGTCATAAAAGTGGAAATAAATTCACCACTTGCCACGCAGAATTGAATTTCACACGGACGGCACACTAACAGTTATTTTACCGAATTCTAAATGATCCAGGACGGTGTACAGTCCTCGCGACTTCACTATCCGTTTTCACTGCCAAATACGCACGTGTCACAGTTCGGCTTTGACGTCATCCGAGGCAGAGGGCGACCAGACATTTAACTGGCGTGGACCTCACAGTGTCTGAAAGCGAAGTGAACCTATCTACTGCTTCAGGGGCTGTATTTATAAGGTGCCGGTGCGGACTGCCGAGAAAACATCTGTTGTCTCTGTCTATTTGCATACGGCGGCAGTCTACAAACGACCGCTATCTCGGGCACATAATCTTTAATAATATAGTTACCAGTTACTTCAGAAACTTCTTAATTTTTCCTGGTATTCAGATAAGCAGTTTGAAAGCACGTAGAAAGTTTCAGCTCCCTAGAATGAAAACTTTGCTTAATAGAATTTATTTAATGGAACTAACGGTAGATTGTTACCTCTGAACCACACCTTTGCTAAGACCTATATCTGTTGCTATTTATGTTACAAGTCGTAAACTTGGTGTAGCTCTATTATTTGATGTTTTTGATGATCTGGTTTAACCAAAATCCTCTATCATTAAAATTTCAAGCACTTAATCTACAACTCTTAGGTACATTTTAGTTTTTATTTAATTACTCAGAAAGTATAAGAGGTAGATTAACGTGGACTCTCTGTTAATATTTTTGGTGTGTACTGAAGCATAAAACAAATTTTCAACTTTCTAAGTCCATTATTTAACGCCTCTGATTTTTCCGAAAAACGTGGATTCTGGCGTTAATTTTTGTTTTATGGTTTTGGAAACCAGCATCACTTACTTATAACTTCTAACTGCACCTTGTAACCAAATTCTGGCTTCCTAGCGTCATTATTTAGCGCCTCTGATTTTTCTCTTAAAACGGCATTTTTTTCCGTAAACTATTAAGTTTAGAACATCAAGACTTAGTATTTGGAACATCATTACACTAAACTATAATTTAACAAAGTTTTAAACATAAATTTCTATTTTTAATTTCATACTAAATTGTGGTGCAATTCTTGTGCGCTACATGCAGACGCGTTAAAGTGACGTGGCGCTGCTAGCAGTGAACTGGGGTAAGTCCCGGCGCACTCGTTCGCCTCTGTATCTCACACATGATACAGCGCTTAGTTTGCTTCAATACCATAGGGATACACAACATTGAACTTAAGTTTATGGTTAGTGTCCAGTAACGAATCTGACACGTATTTTCATTTGCTACATCATATGGATTGCATGTTCAGAGTTTCAAAGAGCCTTTCACCCATTACTTTGTATTTCACTTTATCCCACAGCTTCTGTTCATTTAATATCAGCGATTTTCATTCAGTTACATTCTAAGGTCATAGTAACGACTACAAATTTTAAAATTCTTATTTCTTTGAATGTTGATAGGTGACACAGGGACGTCAGGTTCTCAATAGAGATGAAAGACTTTTTTCTTAACTTTCGTTTGTGTTTATTCGTGTTAGCTTGACACGATATTGATTTCGAAGCCACATTTTCTCACAAAAAGTTGAAGACAGGAGAATGTAATGTCAGATGTAAATCCGCACTCGTGCAGAGCATCTCTGTGATAATGGCAATCAGAGTGTATAAGTGTTGTCAGGGTTTAGTGTTGTTAATAAGTCTGGTAAGGTATATTTTTGACGTGGACAGCGGCAGGTTTGAATTTCCGCTGTGAATCACATGAGGATGATGCGTACTCATGAGAGAAATGGCTCAAATGGCTCTGAGCGCTGTGGGACTTAACATCTGAGGTCATCAGTCCCCTAGAACTTAGAACTACTTAAAGCTAACTACCCTAAGGACATCACACACTTCCATGTCCGAGGCAGGATTCGAACCTGCGACGGTAGCGGTCCCGCAGTTCCAGACTGAAGCGCCTAGACCCGCTCGGCCACTGCGGCCGGCGCTCATGGGACAGACAGCGTTATCAGCACCTGACAGAGGGTGAAAGGCATCCTATTGCAGGTCACCATTTGACGGGATAAGTGAATCGTGCAATTGCGAAGTATCTGTCCTATTCGACATGTCGATTTTGAAGAAGATAATTGTGAATGAAGTTGTGATTTGGTAAATGTACTCAACCTCTACAACATTACATTTTTTGGTCAGAGAGGTTACTTATCATTCCAGATAAGCTCAATAATGTTGATTTCTGGGGAGCTTGGAGGCCATTGGAAGTGTTTAAATTCAGAAGAGTGTTTCTAGATCCACTATGTAGCAATTCTGGACATGTGGGGTGTCGCATTGTCCTGCTGGAATTGCCTGAATCAGTCAGAATGCACAATGGACGTTAATGGATACAGGTGATGAGACAGGATGCTTACGTACGTGTCACCTGTGTGGGTCATATCTAGATGAACCGGGGGTCCCACATCACTCCAACTGCACACGCCTCACACCCTTACAGAGCCTCCACCACCTTGAATAGTCCCCTGCTAAGAGACAGGGTCCATGGACTCATGAGGTTCTCTCCATACCCTAACACTTACATCCACCCGATACAATTTGAAAGGAGACTCCTCCGACCAGGCAACGTCTTTTCAGTCATTAACAGTTCAATGTCGGTGTTGACTGGCAGAGGCGAGGCATAAAGCTTTGTGTCGTGCAGTCATCACAGGTACACGAGGGGACCTTCGGCTCCGAAAGCCAATATCGATGATGTTTCCTTGAATGGTTCGTACGTTGACACTTGTTGACACCCATAACTGAAATTTGCAGCAACTGCGGGAGGGCTGCACTTCTATAAGGTTGAACGATCAAATCTTCAGTTGTCGTTGGCCCCGTTCTTGCAGGATCTTTTTCCGGCCCCAGAGATGTTGGATATTTGATGTTTTACCGGATTCTTGATATTCGCGGTACACTCGGGAAATGGTCTTACGAGAAAATCCCCACTTCATCGCTATCTCGGAGATGCTGTGTGCCATCGCTCGTGCGCCGTCTCTAAGACAACGTTCAAACTCAAGTACCTAACCAGTTTCTTTGGCACTTCAGTATATACAGGGTGGTCCATTCATAGTGACCGGGCAAAATATCTCACGAAATAAGCATCGAACGAAAAAACTACAAAGAACGAAACTCGTCTAGCTTGAAGGGGGAAACCAGATGGCGCTATGGTTGGCCCGCTAGATGGTGCTGCCACAGGTCAAACGGATATCAAGTGCGTTTTCTAAAATAGGAACCCCCACTTTTTATTACATATTCGTGTAGTACGTAAAGAAACATGAATGTTTTAGTTGGACCACTTTTTTCGCTTTGTGATAGATGGCGCTGTAATAGTCACAAACGTATAAGTTCGTGATAATACGTAACATTCCGCCAGTGCGGACGGTAATTGCTTCGTGATACATTACCCATGTTAAAATGGACCGTTTACCAATTGCGGAGAAGGTCGATATCGTGTTGATGTATGGCTATTGTCATCAAAATGCCCAACAGGCCTGTGCTGCTCGGTATCCTGGGTGACATCATCCAAGTGTCCGGACCGTTCGCCGGATAGTTACGTTATTTAAGGAAACAGGAAGTGTTCAGCCACATGTGAAATGTCAACCACGACTTGCAACAAATGATGATTCCCAAGTAGGTGTTTTAGCTGCTGTCGCGGCTAATCTGCACATCAGTAGCAGACAAATTGCGCGAGAATCGGGAATATCAAAACCGTCGGTGTTGAGAATGCTACATCAACATCGATTGCACTCGTACCATATTTCTATGCACCAGGAATTGCATGGCGACGACTTTGAACGTCGGGTACAGTGCACAAGAGAAATTACGGAACGATGACAGATTTTTTGCACTCGTACTATTTAGCGACGAAGCGTGATTCCCCAACAGCGGTAACGTAAACCGGCATAATATGCACTATTGGGTAGCGGAAAATCCACGACGGCTGCGACAAGTGAAAGATCAGCGACCTTGGCGGGTTAATGTATGGTGCGGCTTTATGAGAGGAAGGATAACCCCCCATTTAAATCGATGGCAATCTAAATGGTACAATGTATGCTGATTTCCTACGTAATGTTCTTCCGATATTACTACAAGATGTTCCATTGCATGACAGAATGGCGATGTACTTCCAACATATGGATATCCAGCACATAGGTGGGGCTGGCGTCCGGTTGAAGCGGTATTGAATAGCATATTTCATGACAGGTGGATTGGTCGTCGAAGAACCGTACCATTGGCCGCACGTTCGCCGGATCTGACGTCCCGGGATTTCTTTCAGTGGGGAAAGTTGAAGGATATTTGCTGTCGTGATCAACCGATAACGCCTGACAACATGTGTCAACGCATTGTTAATGCATGTGCGAACATTAGGGAAGGCGAACTACTCGCTGTCGAGAGGAATGTCGTTACACGTATTGCCAAATGCACTGAGGTTGACGGACATCATTTTGAGCATTTGTTGCATTAATGTGGTATTTACAGGTAATCTCTCTGTAACAGCATGCTTTCTCAGAAATGATAAGTTCACAAAGGTACATGTATCACATTGGAACAACCGAAATAATATGTTCAGACGTTCCTACGATCCGTATTTCAATTTAAAAAACCTACCTGTTACCAACTGTTCGTCTAAAATTGTAAGCCATATGTTTGTGACTATTACAGCGCCATCTATATCGCAAAGCGAAAAAGGTGGTCCAACTAAGACATTCATATTTCTTTACGTACTACACGAATATGTAATAAAAAATGGGGGTTCCTATTTTTAAAAAACGCTGTTGATATCCATTTGATCTATGGCAGCTCCATCTAGCGGGCCAACCATAGCGCCGTCTGGTTTCCCCCTTCAAGCTAGACAAGTTTCGTTCTTTGTAGGTTTTTCATTTGACGCCTATTTCGTTAGATACTTGGCCCGGTCACGATCTATATATAAGACCACCGTAAGGCACAGTGATTGTGAGAGTGAATTTGTGAAAATATCGGTATCAATTCTAAATTTGTTTTGCAGTCTGGCATGACATGTGAATTTCAATAATAACAGATTGTTTTCTCTCAGACATATTGTTTGCTGTCTTGGCTAGCCTGGATTTAGCAAGGTGTAGCGTCATCTCCATAAATTTCCGATCAAAAATTAGATTTTCTCACATTTCTGTTGCCCTGCAGCGATATTTACATAATTACATATCAAAATACAATCCTGGAAATTGAAATAAGAACACCGTAAATTCATTGTCCCAGGAAGGGGAAACATTATTGACACATTCCTGGGGTCAGATACATCACATGATCACACTGACAGAACCACAGGCACATAGACACAGGCAACAGAGCATGCACAATGTCGGCACTAGTACAGTGTATATCCACCTTTCGCAGCAATGCAGGCTGCTATTCTCCCATGGAGACGATCGTAGAGATGCTGGATGTAGTCCTGTGGAACGGCTTGCCATGCCATTTCCACCTGGCGCCTCAGTTGGACCAGCGTTCGTGCTGGACGTGCAGACCGCGTGAGACGACGCTTCATCCAGTCCCAAACATGCTCAATGGGGGACAGATCCGGAGATCTTGCTGGCCAGGGTAGTTGACTTACACCTTCTAGAGCACGTTGGGTGCCACGGGATACATGCGGACGTGCAATGTCCTGTTGGAACAGCAAGTTCCCTTGCCGGTCTAGGAATGGTAGAACGATGGGTTCGATGACGGTTTGGATGTACCGTGCACTATTCAGTGTCCCCTCGACGATCACCAGTGGTGTACGGCCAGTGTAGGAGATCGCTCCCCACACCATGATGCCGGGTGTTGGCCCTGTGTGCCTCCGTCGTATGCAGTCCTGATTGTGGCGCTCACCTGCACGGCGCCAAACACGCATACGACCATCATTGGCACCAAGGCAGAAGCGACTCTCATCGCTGAAGACGACACGTCTCCATTCGTCCCTCCATTCACGCCTGTCGCGACACCACTGGAAGCGGGCTGCACGATGTTGGGGCGTGAGCGGAAGACGGCCTAACGGTGTGCGGGACCGTAGCCCAGCTTCATGCAGACGGTTGCGAATAGTCCTCGCCGATACCCCAGGAGCAACAGTGTCCCTAATTTGCTGGCAAGTGGCGGTGCGGTCCCCTACGGCACTGCGTAGGATCCTACGGTCTTGGCGCGCATCCGTGCGTCGCTGCGGTCCGGTCCCAGGTCGACGGGCACGTGCACCTTCCGCCGACCACTGGCGACGACATCGATGTACTGTGGAGACCTCACGCCCCACGTGTTGAGCAATTCGGCGGTACGTCCACCCGGCCTCCCGCATGCTCACTATACGCCCTCGCTCAAAGTCCGTCAACTGCACATACGGTTCACGTCCACGCTGTCGCGGCATGCTACCAGTGTTAAAGACTGCGATGGAGCTCCGTATGCCACGGCAAACTGGCTGACACTGACGGCGGCGGTGCACAAATGCTGCGCAGCTAGCGCCATTCGACGGCCAACACCGCGGTTCCTGGTGTGTCCACTGTGCCGTGCGTGTGATCATTGCTTGTACAGCCCTCTCGCAGTGTCCGGAGCAAGTATGGTGGGTCTGACACACCGGTGTCAATGTGTTCTTTTTTCCATTTCCAGGAGTGTAAGTTTCACCCATTTCTGAGATAACATTTCGGCACTTACAAACACGAATATAGAAATATAGAGGAAAACTTTCACAATATCAGGGTTTTTGGATTACTCGGATATAACAGCGGCCCGATGTCAGGCTCTATAGTAATGTGACGGGGCGCGCAGCCGTCGTCAACATCCCAGCCTACGACGTCTAACCGCCACAAGCGTGGACCGCTCTATTGTGCATCAGACACAGTGTAAACGCTTCTTGTCTGCGCCTGAGAACAGACTGGACTCTGCGGTATTCGTTGTGACTCCACACCATTGGCCGGAGACTAGTAGCATTGAACCAGGGAATTGGCATGTCACGCGTAGGCTGCCTTTATCACAACAACACAAACGGCTGCGTTTGGAGTTCTGCCGTGACTGGGAACCAAGGTCTACTGATGAATGACAGCGCATTGTGTTCGGCAATAAAGCGTGGTTATGTACTACCGCAGATTATCATCGTCGATGAGTACAACGGTGGCCTGGGGACAGGTCCCATTTAACCAATGTTTTGGAGACAATGACAACAGTAGAAATACACACATAAAAAAAAGTTTTCCATCAGATCGGTTCCGAGAGTTCCGGAACCTACACAGAAAATTGGAATAGAGATCAACATTAACATCATTTCCGCCCTCTTTATTGCTCATGAAAACCACACATTGCGTGTTGTACCACCATTCAGCGAGACATTCAGAGGTGGTGGTCCAGATTGCTGTACACACCGATACCTCTAATACTCAGTAGCACGTCCTCCTGCATTGATGCTTGTCAGTATTCGTCGTGGCATACTATCCACAAGTTCATCGAGGCACTGTTGGTCCAGATTGTCCCAGTTCTCAACGGTGATTCGGCATCGATCCCTCAGAGTGGCTGGTGGGTCACGTCACCCATAAACAGCCCTTTTCAATCTATCGCAGGCATGTGCGATAGGGTTCATGTCTGGAGAACATGCTGGCCACTCTAGTCGAGCTATGTCGTTATCCCGGAGGAAGTCATTCACGAGATGTGCACGATGGGGGTGCGAATTGTAGTTCATGAAGACGAATGCCTCGGCGATATGTTGCCGATATGGTTGCACTATTGGTCGGAGGATGGCATACAGGTACCGTACAGCCATTACGGCACCTTCCATGACCACCAGCGGCGTATGTACCACATAATGCCAACCCAAACCAGCAGCGAACCTCCACCTTGCTGCACTCGCTGGACAGTGTGTCTAAGGCGTTCAGACTGACCAGGTTGCCTGCAAACACGTCTCCGACTATTGACTGGATGAAGACAAATGCGACACTCATCGGTGAGGAGAATGTGATGCCACTCCTGAGTGGTCCATTCGACATGTTGGGCCCATCTGTACCGCGCTGCTTAGTGTCGTGGTTGCAAAGATGGACCTCGCCATGGATGTCGGGAGTCAAGTTGCGCATCCTGCAGCCTATTTCGAACAGTTTGAGTCTTAACAGTAACACGACGTACTCCGGTTGCACGAAAAGCAGTATTCAACAAGGTGGCGCTGCTGTCTGGGTTCCTCCGAGCCATAATCCGTAGGTAGTGGTCATCCACTGCAGTAGTAGCCTTTGGGCGGCCCGAACGAGGCATGTCATCGACAGTTCCTGTCTCTCTGTATCTCCTCCATGTCCGAACAACATCGCTTTGCTTCACTCCGACACGCCTGGACACTTCCCTTGTCGAGAGCGCTTCCTGGCACAAAATAACAATGCGGATGCGATCGAACCGCGGTATTCAACGCCTAGGCATAGTTGAGCTACAGACTAAACGAGCCGTAACCTCCTCCCTGGTGGAATGACTGGAACTGATCGGCTGTGGGACCTCCTCCGTCTAATAGGCGCTGCTCAAGCATGGTTGCTTACATATTTGAGCGAGTTTAGTGACATGTCTGAGCACTAAAAGGGACTGCGTCTGTGGTACAATATCCACAGTCAACGTTTGTCTTCAGGAGGTCTTGGAACCGCCGTGATGCAAAACTTTTTTTGATGTGTGTATATTGCTGGAAGTGCATGAGAGTGCCGTATTGTAGCTTTGTATTTATTCCTACCTGTTTCGGTCTTTGACAATAGTCCAGGGGGAAGAAAAATCAAAAGAAAAAGAGAAATAAGGCACAGTGGTGTTACTCGTGGCATCATGGTGCGGGGAGCAATCTGCTGTGACTTAAGCTCACAGCTGTTAATGAAGAGGGACCTCTGACGACACAAAGGTACGTCGCGGACATCCTGCGCCCTCTTGTGTTACCTCCCATGTGACAATAACATGGTCCATTTTTCTGAACCGGCTGGTACTCGTCCACACGTGGTACATGTCTCTATTAACTGTCTGCATGATGTTAAGCTAATCTCGTGGTCAGCAACATCCTCAGATCTGCCCCCGACAGAAAGTATGTGTGACGAGATCGGACGTCAAGTGCGTCCCAGTTTCAGTATCGAGGGTGTTGAAGACCATTTAAGAAAGTGGTGGCCGCACTTGCTTCAGGCTGGGACTAATCCTGGTTATTTCCTGCCACGTTCTCTGTAAATGTAGCTCGATTTTGCAGTCACTGAAATCACCTCCCGTACTCTCGCAGCCCACGGACTTTCATTTCGATTCCTCCTTCCCTTCTGTATACTTCAATATTTTATCAGGCATTATATGTACGAAATTCCTTATTAACTAGTAGCAACGCATCCTGCACTGAAAAGAGTTGTAATAAGAGCAGCGTCTGGCTGTGGCCGATAGTGGAGAGTTACTGAACTGTAAGAATTACTTTTAGCAAGAAGCCTGTGAGGCAAAATACAGGGTGATTCAAAAAGAATACCACAACTTTAGGAATTTAAAACTCTGCAACGACAAAAGGCAGAGCTAAGCACTATCTGTCGGTGAATTAAAGGAGCTATAAAGTTTCATTTAGTTGTACATTTGTTTGCTTGAGGCGCTGTTGACTAGGCGTCAGCGTCAGTTGTTGCTAAGATGGCGACCGCTCAACAGAAAGGTTTTTGTGTTATTGAGTACAGCAGAAGTGAATCGGCGACAGTTGTTCAGCGTGCATTTCGAACGAAGTATGGTGTTAAACCTCCTGATAGGTGGTGTATTAAACGTTGGTATAAACAGTTTACAGAGAAAGGGTGTTTGTGCAAAGCGAAAAGTTCTGGACGGCCTCCAAGATGCCCTGATCTTACACCCTGCGATTTTTTCTTATGGGGGTATGTTAAGGATATGGTGTTTCGGCCACCTCTCCCAGCCACCATTGATGATTTGAAACGAGAAATAACAGCAGCTATCCAAACTGTTACGCCTGATATGCTACAGAGAGTGTGGAACGAGTTGGAGTATCGGGTTGATATTGCTCGAGTATCTGGAGGGGGCTATATTGAACATCTCTGAACTTGTTTTTGAGTGAAAAAAAACCTTTTTAAATACTCTTTGTAATGATGCATAACAGAAGGTTATATTATGTTTCTTTCATTAAATACACATTTTTAAAGTTGTGGTATTCTTTTTGAATCGCCCTGTATATGAATCCACATCGCCAGAGCAGTAGTCGCGAGTGATGGGATAGGCCGTCTCATACTGATATGCACATTACGCATGCGAGCAGCAAATGTTATTCAGCTGTGCTTGCACCTGTTTCATATGCATCGTATGCCGAACAAGAGTCGCCGCGCTCTCATTTACACCGTACATGGTTTCAGCGATTAACAAGCAATTCTGAGCGGTTAATGTCCAACAACAGTGACCATTAAGTTTTTATAAGCGAGCTCGTGTAGGAACATCCTGTTTGTCTTAACTGATTCGATACAGCGAAGTAAAATGAACGACTTTGGATGTTTATCGTACTGTTTTGTCACTGCGATTCTTTTGCAGCATTTTGTCAATGGTTCTATAATTACGTCTACGTCTATACTCCGCAAGTCAAATTACTGGATGTATCACAGGGCGATTCTTTACTGCTGTCATCTCCTCCATTTCCCAGTCCATTCCGAGCGGTTCGTGAGGAAGACAATTGGCGGGAACCCACCTTATGACCTTGTGAACTCGAATATCTCTGCTTTTCCCGTCAAGACCATTATTCAGAATCTGCAAGGAAGGAAGTAACGGGTTGCGTGATCTTGGAACTTTGCGTCTCGGAATTACAGGTAAAATTCTCCGTAATGGACTATGCGTTTGTTGTGACGTCTGCCACTGGAGCTTGATAAAAATCTTCGTGACGCTTTCGTGCTTACTACACTAACTTGTGACGAAACGTGCCGCTCTTCTTTGGAACTTCTCTAGTAATTCTGTTTGGTAACGGTCCCAAGCTTAAGAGCAATACTCAAAAATCAATAGAACGTTTGTTTTCTTCTTTCAATGAATCTCAGCCTGGCATCAATCTATCCTGCAGTTAGTTTCACGATTTCATTACACTTTAGAAGGCTCTTAGTCATTTTACTGTTATTTTGCTTTGTATTGATTCCCGCCCACAGCGTGAATCGGACATTTACCGAACTTTCTACCTACTTATGTACAATATGTTACAACCTTTTTAAGTGCGTAATTCTGGGCTTATTAGACACATAGATCATATAGTTTGTAAAATCTTTAAAACTGACGCGACCTCATTTATAAATAAAAATATAATTTCTGAGAATCCTGAGACCGAATACAACGTGCTAATATGGGGAACAAATTTTATCGAACTTCATTATGATAGACGTCGAATTAAGCTATATTTACCTGTCAGTCATTTACTTCAAATTCTTTGTATTTCTCTCGCCATCCCATGAATTTTCAAAAACAAAAACCGAAATCCCAAACAATTTTATATCGATAGCGATATAACACCGAAACGTCAAGTTTTAAATTCCGCTGTCTGTACTTTACTTGCGGAACAAATACGACAACCATTCACGTCTATTAAAAACACGAAACATGCTTCCCGCCATGATATGCCACCATTTGGTGAACGCATATTTTTGTGCCTGCATCATTATCTGACATGGCGCCGCTTGTGTGTGGTGGAGAGTTCACAGCGGGCGACAGCAACGCTTAATTACAATTTAGTTTAATTATGTTGCGTCATTTCCATTAAAATTCGAACACAATGTGCCTGCGGGATGTCGCACTCTGTGAACTCGCAACGAATAATAAAATCCAAAAATAGAAAGAAACATATTTTTTTTCTAATCTGATGGTTCCACATCAGTTGATAATACTTTCGTTAAAACTGGTAATGGACTTTAAAAATATATACATCACTTCACTAATAAATGTTATTACCTCCATTACTGAACAGACTAAAAAACGCTTCCGGGCAATATATGACCTGTACGTACTACCCTTTTACACTGTAGAAATCGTTTTCTTCCCTGTGATTAGTGACAGCGCTCTTTTTTAATTATCTGTTGGCGGTTGAGTTTCTTACATTTCGCAAAAGTCTCTTGTCAACTTATTTTTGTTAATTTAATGAGTCACTGCAGTACGGTTTGCGACCTACACCGTTCAAAAATATTCAAGGACAGTGGGCAATGAAAAAATGGATCATACAAAACTAAAAGAAAAAATTTACAGTAAAACAAACAAAATACCAATCAAAATAATGATAGTCTCTTAGAAAGCGCATTTTTTTTTCAAACCTTTGAAATCAGTCTTCTGCAGATAAGCAGTAATTAGCGTCTTATACAGTAGGTGTATTGTAATATGACTGGATATTCTTGCTGCCCAAAAGGTAGACCAAACGCTGCTACTCACACCTGTATCGTAAAATGAAATGGACAGAGACAATATAGTGAACAGAGACAATGGAGTGAATGAAACTTAACTTTCAAAAAAGTTTCGTGCTGTGGTGTTGGCAGACAAATGGTGACGTCATTTAAAGATTTGTTTCTTTAGGTTGATAATGAACAACTCTAAAAGAGAAATCATCAGTTTCAAACTTGATAACACTGTCAGCTGATGTTTTGTTCACTCTATGAAAAACATAGAAAGTGGTGCTGAATGTGTTCACTTGACTTATCACGTACTTAAACTAAAACGACATAATTTAGATTGGTACCAATTTGCAATCCTCTTTTCTTAACGTGAAGTTCAATTTTAAAGTATAGTTTAATCTGACTTATGATTCAGCTAAGTGAAATTGTAGGAATGTGTACTCGGAATTTGTGGAGTGAATAAAAATAGTTATGTCAGTGATTTCCGCGAAGAACACCAAGAATTTGACGGAAACGAAGGACTATTGTCAACCTAGGGGATTAAGCTATGACTGTATAATACGGAAAAAGTAAGTGGGAAAAAAGTAAGCGGTCATTTACATCGTATGCAAGTAAAATTTGTTATTTATATTGTAAAAGATGCGTTGACTTTAGAAAAGAAAGCAAAATTGATTACACAAGTTTGTTTCAACAGATAAGGAGTCTTATTTTCGTCAAGGCTATGTTCGAAACTTCTTCGTTTCTCCTGGATGTAAAACTTGTAGATTCAAAGGATTTTTAAACATGATGTCAGTGACTTAATGTATTTACAAGCAAGCCAAATTCATTAATACTGCTGCGACAATAAACTAATTAGAACTGTAACAATTTTTATTTGGAAGACAGAATAAAAAACGACAGTTCAAACAATATTTTTAGTTTTTGTACTAATTACATCACTGAACTACATCATGGTCAAACAGAAATTCCGAAAGCCGATAATGGATTGTAATGTGTACCTAGGAGCAGGTATAGATTCAGACGAAAATTAGGGCAGACTGAATATTAAAATAATCATACGGAAGAATCAGTGTCGAAGGAAGCGAAATGCTGAAGTATTGACGAATGATGAGACAAGTATTGAGTTCGTTAAGCATGTGGATGCTGCAACAGGGAATATCACACTGGCAATTCAGCTGTAGTGATCTCATTATGGCTCCACAAGCAAAACGAAGTTGCCAAGTGGCCACAAAATAATGTCTTTATTTCAACAAAAATAATAGGCTTTCTTCACGTAAAATCCACTGGTCACAAATTATCTGAATAAGACCATAAAATTTTCCAAAATTTTATGAATAATCACTTGGATTTGTAGCAAATTCACAAATCTGGAAATTACACGTCTGACGCAGACCAACATCACCTCTGAGAGATATTAGATTAAGTTCAAAGTACAGACGAACCAAAAGGGAACGGCTGTCCGTTAATCACAGGCACTAAAGTGAGTCACTGAGAGGACAAGAGCTCATCTCTTGTTATAGCAAATCACAGTTGTTGGACATACAAACACTGGAACAAGGAAGGTAGCTACGAAGAGACATTCAGTAATAGAAGAAATATTTCAGCCGGCCGGAGTGGCCGTGCGCTTCTAGGCGCTACAGTCTGGAACCGAGCGACCGCTACGGTCGCAGGTTCGAATCCTGCCTCGGGCATGGATGTGTGTGATGTCCTTAGGTTAGTTAGGTTTAATTAGTTCTAAGTTCTAGGCGACTGATGACCTCAGAAGTTAAGTCGCATAGTGCTCAGAGCCATTTGAACAGTTTGAACTTCAATTGCTCGACGAAAGGAGGAGGTACAAAAATGTTCGGGGAAAGACAGGAACACAGCAACACAAATCGCTAAGAAATAAAATAAATAGGAAGTGCAGTGGACCGAAGGCGAATAGAGGGCAGGAAAAGTATGACGAAATCTAGAAAGAAATTCTTGTCGGAAGGACTGACTTTGCATATAGAACAGTCAAAAACAATTTTCGGTGAAATTTAATGTAAGGATGATAACATTAAGATTTCAATGGAATCTCCACTGTTAAAGGCAGAGGAAAGCGCGGATTGGTGGAAAGAGTACATTGAAGGTCTCTATGAGGTAGGGGGCTTGACAGAACAAGAAACTGGAGTAGATACAAAAAACATAGAGGATCCAGTAATAGATTCAGAATTTAAAACCGTTCTGGAAGATTTGAGATAAAATAAAACAGAAGGGATAGATAACATTCCATTGGAATTTCTATAATCATTCGGGGAAATGGCAAGCAAACGGCTATTCAGGTTAGCATGTAGAATCTATGAGAGTGCCAACGTACTGTACTATTTTGGTCCGCAGCTCGTTGTCGTGCGGTAGCGTTCTCGCTTCCCGCGCCCGGGTTCCCGGGTTCGATTCCCGGTGGGGTCAGGGATTTTCTCTGCCTCGTGATGACTGGGTGTTGTGTGATGTCCTTAGGTTAGTTAGGTTTAAGTAGTTCTAAGTTCTAGGGGACTGATGACCGTAGATGTTAAGTCCCATAGTGCTCAGAGCCATTTTTGAGACTTTTGGAAAAAACATAATCCACTTAATTCTGAAGATAGGAAGGTCAGATAGGTGCGAAAACTGTTACACAGTCAGTTTCTGATCTCATGCAACCCAGCTGCTGGCAAGAATATTATACAGAGGATTGGAAAAGAAAGTTGAGAATCAGTTAGATGACGGTCAGTTTGGCTTTAGGAAAGGTAAAGGCACCACAGAGGCATTTGTGACTTTGCGATTGATAATTTAAGCATGACTGAAGAAACATCAAGGTACGCTAAAGCATCTGTCGATCGAGAAAAAGCCTTCGACAGTATAAAGAGGTGCTCGAAATTCTTGGAAATACAAGAGTAAGCTACAGAAAAAGACAGGTGATGAACGATACGCACACCGAGAGGGAACAATAAGATTCGAAGACCAAGAACGAAGTGCTTAGACTAAAAAGGTGCAAGACAGGGATGCAGTCTTTCATCCTTACTGTTGGATACGTTCGTCGAAGAAGTAATGACGGAAATAGAAGAAAGGTTGGAGAGTGGGATTAAAATTCAGGATGAACGGATATCAGTGATAAGATTCGCTGATGACATTACTATTTGTAGCGAATGTGAAGAAGACAGGATCTGTGAATGAAATTAAGTCTCATAAGTACAGAATACAGAATGAGACAAACTGGAAAAAGAAAAAAGTAAAGAGAAGTAGCAGAAATGAAAATAGCGAGAAATTGGTGGTCACGAAGCAGGCGAAGTTAAGAAAGTAAAATTATGCACGACAAACGAATCGAGTAGGGTATGAAAAGCAGTCTAGAACAGGCAAAGACTGCAATATTAACCAAGAGAAGTTATTGGTGTCAAACTTATGTCTTAATTTGAGACATAAATTCTTGAGAATGTACGTTTAGGACACAGCATTTTATGGTAAAGATGGGCAGTGGGAAAGCCGGAATGGAAGAGTATCGTAGCGCTTGAGATGAGGTGCTGCAGAATAATGTTGAAAGTCAAGTTGACTGATAAGATAAAGAATTATGAGCTTCTCCGCAGAATCGGGAAGAAAGAATCATATGGAAAACGTTGACATCAAGAAGGGAGACGATAATAGGCTAATAGTTACAACATCTGGGACATCGATCTTCCTGTGTTAATTGGTAAAAGCTGTGGATTCGAAAGCATCCAGCAAACAGCCGAGGACGTGGGGTACAACTGTTACTCTGAAAGGAAATGGATGACACAGGAGAGGAATTCATCACATCAAAGAGGTCTGATGACTCAAAAAAGAAAAAAAAAGCTAAATAAAACCTTATTCGAATCTGATAAATTGTGTTTCTCATTCTTCTGGATCCAAAATAGATTTTGACATGTCCCTGTCTTCGGGTTGAATAAAAAAAGCATTTTATATTTGTTTTTTGTTTTAAAGCATTAGTCTCTAATTTATTTAAAAATATAAGTTTAAGGTTATGCACAAGACCTATAATCCCATATCTTTTGTTGATCGTATTTCGTTTTGGAATTAATTTTTTTAAAGTGGAAAACTGTTTTATTAACCCTGTTTTACAGTACCACTCTTCCAGGGTAACCTAATGACATCATCCATTCTTTGAGTTGGGTGCCTCTGACAACGCCTGCAAGACTCAAATGCTCCAAGTAATGCTCATTTGGTTTAATTTAAGCAGAGGATGAGCCATGAAGGTCGAACCCATCGCCGATATGTTGCCTATATGGCTGCACAACCGGTCGGCAGTTCCAGTCCCGATACAGCATAGTCCTCAAAGTACACTCGATGCCGATGACAGCCATTCGTCTACGTGATATCGGCCCAAGCCCAAAACACGACTTTTCCTCCTCCGTGCAGAACACGTGGGTCTGCACAGCCGAGGTTTATAACAGTATCTGGACATCTACACACGATCATTAGGAGTCAAAGGAAGCCTCTAAAGGTCGTTGAAGAGTATCACTGCGCCACTGATCCACGTTGCATGCTAGGTGCTCCTTTTCTCAGTTTATTCGCGAGCTATGGTGGTGAGGTTTGTACTGTAGTACCTAATCGAAAACCTAGAGATCATATTGAACATGTGGAGATAGTTGCGTAGTCTCTGGGTCCATATAAACCTTTTAGTTGCCTCCAAAAATGTAGCGAGAGATTACGTTGCATGTTGCTTCCTGTTAGGCCAGGCACCGTTCCGGGGTAGGGTTCTTGTGCAGAGGATCAGAATTTCTGATACTTTCTTATCCTCCCTTCCTCACCGAAATAAAATTTGTTGTCATTCTTAATTATAATGTAGTCCAGTTGTATAAAATAAATAATAAAAGTAATAATAATAAAATATATGATATATTTTAATATAATAATAATGTGTTGATTTTAGTACTTAATTCTTTACTTTAACATTACAAAAATGGTTCAAATGGCTCTGAGCACTATGGGACTTAACATATGTGGTCATCAGTCCCCTAGAACTTAGAATTACTTAAACCTAATTAACCTAAGGACATCACACACATCCATGCCCAAAGCAGGATTCGAACCTGCGACAGTAGCAGTCGTGCGGTTCCGGACTGAGCGCCTTAACCGCGAGACCACCGCGCCCCGCTTTAGCATTACATACGTGAATAGTAATTTAAACGGTATAAAATCAAAATGTGCATGCACCGTTATCAGTATTTCACTTAGCAGTGCGACTGTGCTACTTCTGTGCTGAGTAAGGGTCCAATGAGACGAAACAGCTAAGGTCATCAGTCTCCTATTCAACCCCAGGATACAACACGTGTAACAATCCGTCAGCTTATTGAGTCAGTTCTGCGTGCGTGTGTGAGAAAGTGTTTTCAGTGTTTGTGTAGCGTGTATCTGAAGCGGAAAATGGGAACCGGCCGCTACATACTTAGTGCGATATGGGAAACCGCCTAAAAGCCACATTCGAGCTTGCCTGCACGCTGACCCTTCGTCATTAATTGGCCGGACATATTCGATCCATGGCCGACATAACTCCCCGTCCCGGAATCGGTCTCGACGGCGTTTGTGGCTACCCGGGCAGGTAGTATGATTGTAAACACAGGTTTATAGGCTATGACTGTGTAGGCTTGCACCTGAGCTGTCTTTTCTCCTCCTCTCAGTTCCGATTAAGGTATGGAGAGTCAGCGTTTCTGTTGTTATTTTTCCTCAAGGAAGGATGTTGGGCTTTCAGTCTTCCATTACTCACCTTTCCTTGTTGGCCTGTTCTACTTGCTGATCAGGGTGAGTGTTTGATTGGATGTTCGCAGTAAGTATGGCCAGCTTGCAAGAGAGCTCCATTTCCTGGTTGGAATGCTCTCCTTAGCTGGTCTCCTCATTTGTAATTTTCTAAACTGACTTACCATTTTTAGACGACCTTAAGTTCAATCTACTTTAAATTCTGAAAATTATCTACAAAAGTTGAACGTTCATAAACGTAAAGAGACAAGTGCTTCTTGCAAACTGTTCTCTGTGGTAGGTGAGTGCTAACAACAATAACACTCCATTTCGATCCGTGCCTACCACGAGCTGCCTATCGCCCATAATTTGTAGGCAGTGCAGTCATAATTTGGAGGGAAATAATTAGTAAGGAGAAAATCCGTATTTTGTAGGCAGCGCAGCTATAATTTGTAGGCAGTGCAGTTACAGTCATAATTTGTATGTAGGCAGCACAGACATAATTTGTAGGCAGCTATAGTTCAATTCTTTTATCTTGGCGACTCGCGCATGCCCGCCCAGACGCTGGAGATTGCTGCGTTGCCAGTTGCACACGACGCACGCGCCAATAGAAGCAGCGCCATAGTATAGCATAGTTCGCAAGCTTACGTGTAGGAGGGAGCGCGCAGTTCATGAAGTAAAGCCACCACGGCCGCATTAACCCTTTTGCTGCTACAAAGACGTGCTCCCTGCATTCCGCGCTGTGCGCGATTTTGTCACTGCACTGCTCGCCTGTGCAGACACATTGTGTTCCTACTGCTTTGACACTCTTTATCATTCGATTCCACAAAAACTATTTGGCTCAAAAATTAGATTTTTACCTATCTTCTTGACTGATACCTTCCCCCCATAAATGACTCAATTTTGTTTCGATGTTCAACGCAGTTATTATGCAGCATTAAATATAGTAAACCTTTGCACGAAATTTTGAAGAGTTTGCAGAGGTAAAAGTCCATAGAGTATACTTTCCATATGGTCGATTTTAGTTGCCACAATGTTGAGAATGAAATGTGGACAAGATACCTATATATTTCATTTAATTGAAGTACCACCTAAGTGTCGAATGTAATATTGAGAAATATTCCACCTTTCGCGACTGTAACAAAAGTTTTACTTACACTGGGCACGTTTGGCTTTATTTTAAAGCACTTCAATCAATCAAAAGGAAGTAGACAAAATACATTAAACAAAACTGTGGACTTACAAAAACATTAGGACTTGAATATACCGTCTGTCAGTGAAGTGCTCAGAGCTATGTCAAATATAATTTGTGTGTGGCACACACAAACAGCATTTATTTGCTAAAACACTGATGAGCCAACACAAAACTACGAAAGGTGACTTGGCAATGGAGGACACAAAATACAGTCCTCTTATGATGCTTCAAAAGAGAGAAACGCGTCTGGTCTAAATAAGTCGCTTATTACAGTTGCAGAAGAGGGATATATTTCAATACCATTGGTAAAACTGCGACTGTGGAACAAAAACAAGAAATAGAACATGAATACCATTGTAAATGTGCCATACCTTTCATCGATGGAAGTGCTTTAAAATAAAGCCAAACGCGCCGTGTGTATATAAAACTTTTATTACAGTCGCGAAAGACGGAATATTTCTCAATATTACATACGACACCCATGTGGTACTTAAATTAAATGAGATATTGTTATACAGTAAATATTATATGAAATTTAGGTATCTTGTCCACATTTCATTCTCAACATTGTGGCAACTAAAATCGACCATACGGAAAGTATACGCTATGGACTTTTACCTCTGCAAACTCTTCAAAATTTCGTGCAATTGAAACAAACACCTTTCCTTGCTATCGCCTGAATTAGGAATCTTATTGCTTGTTTGGTTTAATTAATTAATAGAATATGAAGCAATTGGTATAAAGAATGCTTTTTCCAAACTTTCTGTAAAAGAAAGTCTGCTATCAAGACATTGCTTTTGTTCTATTACTTTATTTATGACTGAACGTTTCTAAAACTGAAGACACTCGTCCGTGCTCTGCACCGCTGTCGAGATGTGGCAACGTCGTTCTCTGTTCATTGGCTGACTGTGTTTTGTGACGTCAGATGCGCAGAACGAACCTAAACTGGGCCGCCAAGATATATGACGCGCACTTTAGTGTTGATGACTATGCGCAGCCAATACAAGGCACAACTACGCAAATAGCGAATTTCAAAGACAACTTTCTGTGATAACTCTTCTTGACAGAAAGTGACAATACTCCAGAGTCTACTGTGGCAGCTCACATCTCCACCAAGATAACAAGTTGAGCAGGTTGCCGAAACACTGGCTTGGAGGCGGACATCTTCCTCAGCCACTCCCCAGTCATTCCCGGACAACAACAGTACCAGGTTCTATATGTGGTTAACTCCAACGCAAAAAGCAGAGCCCCCTTCACATACAGATGGCGCCTCTGTCGCCACTAGGAGGCGCTGAGAGGATGGCATTATTTGCTTCTGCGACGTCAGTAGCCAACCAAGTGCGATGTGCCATACCCTTAGGCCGCCGCACAGATTCGGCAAGCCAGTTTCAGCTGCGGTCTCAACCAGAACTACATACCTTCGTCCTGATAATGAGCAGTCGTCAGTCAGCAACGATCCCCTGGTCTGCAGTTTGTCCTTTGTGGACTCATTTACAAAGATCTCTTGTCCTCTCAGTGACTCACTTTTGTGCCTGTGATTAACGGACAGCCGTTCCCTTTTGGTTCGTCTGTACTTTGAACTTAATCTAATATCGCTCAGCGGTGATGTTGGTCTGCGTCAGACGTGTAATTTCCAGATTTGTGAATTTGCTACAAATCCGATTATTCATAAAATTTTGGAAAATCTTTATGGTCTTATTCAGATAATTTGTGACCAGTGGATTTTACATGAAGAAAGCCTATTATTTTTGTTGAAATAAAGACATTATTTTGTGGCCACTTGGCAACTTCGTTTTGCTTGTGGAGCCATAATGAGATCACTACAGTCATAACGATGTCGTTTTCAGTACAACAGTCTTACAGACTGTGACATTTCTGAGTGTAGACTGTGATTTATGGACGCTTATCTACAAGTTTTCATATCACGTCGCTGATGCATTAATCTCCTATTCTCATTTCAGTGTAGCCACAGTCGAAACAAATATGCAAAACATACAGCACATGCAAAAACTAATATTAGAGAAGAAGGCCAGCATCACCACGCAAACAGAAGTATCCAAACGACTTTATCGGGTCGACTCCATGGTGAAAAGATTCAAGTCAATGCCACCGCCGTTCCCCACTTTTGATAAGAAGGTGTAACCTTGGACCACGAACAGCATTTCATCACACACAGAATCTCTGGTGATAACAATCAACGGGCCTTTTTATTAGCCTATTCAGATGCCGAAGTTTGCAGACTCAACGTAGAGCTGAATACAGAGGTACAAGACTCACAATCTCACTATTTATCCTATGTTCAACTTATGGGGCTAGACCTCTTTGAACGCATGAAGAATAGGTTACTTTTCGTGAATTTTGTAGTAACAAAAAGTAATTATAAATGTGACGAGCTCATCTTATTCCTTTCACTTGTGTCTTTAATAAATATTTTTATCTACACATTGCAAGTTCCTTATAACCGCTGCACCAGGCGGAAGGACCCCTTGCAATGGGAACATTGGTCATAGGCGGAAATTTCCGTATTCTTTCATTCGACCCATAACAAAATAATTTTACGTAAGTCATTTTCAATAATTTTCTATCAGCATACATAGGATAATTTGTAACTATTGAGTTCTAGCAAAATGATGACCTGTAATTTTTTCGCGCACAAAGTCGAGACAAAAGCTTGCACAGAAAATGAATTTTGGAGATATTGCAAAAATACTACGTGCGCTGATACAGAAACCAATTTAGAATCTCGTCATCAAATGCCAATTAAAACCGCATTCACCGTGATCGTTTCCCATCAGTTCGTGTTTAAAAATTTGGGCTAATATTTTTTGTAGTTAAGATTAAGAAACTCTTAGTCAGCGGCCTCTGGACCACACAGCAATCCTTCCTGATCCAGAACGGGGTCCTCCTCCACGCTCTTAGTGGCCATGGTTGCCCTGCGGGCCTATCTGGCAGCAGCTGCCATCCTCTGCTCTGCTCGCTCGATATGCTTTTCGTTCACTTTTGTGCATGCAACGTAACAGTCTGGTCCGATCACAAGTTCGAGTAACGACGGTGATAATGGCGAACTTGGAATGAACACTCAAACAGACACCTCAGAACATTTTAGGTAAAAACAGGCATTTTTTTTTTGAAATTTTCAAAGATGAGTACCCCATTAAAACGAAATTTGTGGAGTACTTTGAGTCCCAGATACATGTGGCCGCTGCGCATAAAACATTTGTTAGCTGTCACAAAATGAATGGTCGAACGTACCGAGTGTATGTAATGTAGTTATTGGGTCGCTCTCGGTACTGTCGTTTCCGACCCAAGAAGTTCGATCTGTGAACAATCTTTTGCTGACGCTATGGCTAGAGACACGATGTACATTCGCCAGAAGTGGACTTAGGAACGATTTGCTCAAAGACAACGACCCCTAGCTGTCAGATCGCCACCCCAAGCTCTCAGATTGCCTTCCGCGTAATCGAGATTCGAACAGACACGCGGTTCTCAGTGGCCCTATAGGACCCAACTCAAGTTTTCAGTATATCAGCTTCGCAAGCTCTTGCCCAACCTCACCGTTTAGGAAACAGAAGACTTCCGGACAAGCCTACCAAACCTGTAGAGCCTTCGGATGGCTGGGTCTGCAGGAAGTTGCACTACTGTACAATTTTTTTATCACCTACCAACAGTGCTATTTTAGAAATACGAAATGTACACTGTGTAGCAAATCGGCAGAAGTATGTAACTCCATAGATATCACGCATCATTGGGATAGAGAACTGATGAGTTGGGGGCCAGATAAAGATGTGCACCAACATCACATAGTTTATTGATTATCAACCTGTACATTGATGCTGGAAGTGTTAATCAACATCAGACTGATAACACAACATCGTATGCAACCATCATCATTGTGACTACCTATAGGCACTTGGGGTGGCCACCGCTTCGACCATTTACCAAACAGCTGAGGAGATACAGTAACAATGACACCGACGTATTACAATTATTTGACTGTACCTACTGTAACAGGGATTGTCTCTAACGGTTCGTCTCTTGGTAATTGAAACAATAGGAGCTTTCAACACATTGGAATTCGATCCTTTCAACAAATTTAGGTTTAGAGGTGCATAATTCCCCTTATGACACTCCGCTTCACGACACAGCACGTCCTCGCAGATGCGCTTTCCCGTCTACTGGTGGACAGGACGTGGGGTCTGACAATGCCTTCAGACGTATGATTTTCCACAGACGTTGCATCTGTGGTGTTGGTAACGCAAGCTCCCGATCCATGGCTCGTCGGTATCCAAGCACTTCATAGTCACACCAATGGCCTGCGATGCCACATTGGTATCATCTTCACTATGATGTGGGGATGACAGTTGTGCCACTGTATATGCGTCGGTGCGTCCCAATGTGCATCTCCTGTCTGCTGGGCCAGGCCATGGTTGCAGTACAGCTCCCAGACCAGTATGACCCACAGGCCCATTGCATATATTTGCCCTCGATAGGACCTTGGCGCCTCTTTCTGCGACTGTACCAATTTTTTTTGTTCCAGAGATTCAACATCGGCATTCTGAGCGCACCCATCCACTGTTACAGCAACACCAATTTCAGCAATTATCACCCACTGGTCAGCAAGACGCCGGCAGCCGGGACAAGTAGACTTTCCACTGGATGTCGACACTGAGGGTTACGCGAACCACCAACAGCGCATGTCGTCGATTCATTCAGATTCCAAGACGTCAACATGGTCAACGTGGTCACCCTGGTTGGGTGGGGTGGGAGGGGGACTAAAGCTTTATCAAGATACTTAGTCCATCAACATAGCATCGCGGTTCTT
Organism: Schistocerca americana; assembly: GCF_021461395.2. Classification (NCBI taxonomy): domain Eukaryota; kingdom Metazoa; phylum Arthropoda; class Insecta; order Orthoptera; family Acrididae; genus Schistocerca; species Schistocerca americana. Next base: position 685,728,811 of record NC_060122.1, read on the forward strand.
CAGGTTGCTGAAGTGCTGGCCTTCAAGTGACGCATCTCTAGCAGCCACCCACCAGTTCCCCCAGAGGACGACAAGACTACACCTGGTTGTTCTCTTGGGTAAGTCTGACAGCCGCTGCCACAACAAGCGGCGCTCCCTTGGCCTACAGGCGGCACCCCTGTCACCGTTATGAGATGCAGCAAGCACAGCTTACTTACTTTTGCTGTCTCACCTGTCAGAAAGTAGGATTTGCTGTATCCACCCGCCTGTACGGTACTCAGGCCCCCACACAGCCACGGAAAACCAGTTCCAGCCGCCACCTCAACCTGGACTATACATCTTCGCCACAAGGAGCAGCCATCAATCAGCAACGAGCAGCCGCATCTATGACCTGACCTCCGCGGTATCCATTTATTAAACTTAGTGCTCATGATTAACGGATAGCTTTTCCATTGTGGTCAGTCTGAACTTTGAATGTACTCTGATTTCACTCATCGATGATAGTGGTCCACACCATACGTGTAACTTCTAGATTTGCCTTTTCCCATAAACTCAATTGAAAATCGATAAAATTTCAGTTGATCTTTATGTTCTTACTCAGACAATTAATGCAATCACCGTATTTTATGTGAAGCAAACTATTAGTTTTGTTAACGTAAAGATGACACGATTTTTATGTCTACCTGTGAACTTTGTTTTGCTTCTGGGGCCTGCGTAAATTCGTTACACAGCCTATGCTTCAAGTGAGCCTTTGATGCATGTTATCAGACTCAACAGTGCATTCACGAGTGCTATTCGGAAGGAAAGTTCCTATTGTTCGTGAAACGGAAACCACTGTGAAAATCAAAAATGTTCTGTTTGCAATAGTTACACTCAACGCTATTTCCCTTATAGCCTTTGCTCAGACTTACACATCTGTCGTAGCGTTGTACCAACTTTCCAATACCCTCGTCATAGAAGATAGCCGCCTGTGTTTCGCGTCCAATTCTTTACACTCGTCTATAGCTGGTTGTCTGTGACAAAACGCTGTCTTCATAATCAATGGTTCATGTGAGCAGATATTAAACCAATAGCTTGTTTCCCCAGTAAGCTGCAAGACTGTCCATGCTACGCTATTGAGAATGAAATTTATTTCGGCGGGAAATCAGAATTCTGTTTCCGTAAACCCAAAACAATTTAAACGGGAAAAGGGGCAAGCAAACAAGAATATTAACAGTAACATAGGCACATTATACTGTAATACATCCTACTGACTGCTTCAGACGCTCCCACATCAATTCCTAGTCTCAGTTTCAACAGGAGCGTGTAACATCTCGTAGTTTTATGCGCCCATCGCCGGTTTGTAGATGGCAGTCATTCTTATAAACATTACTCAGTGTTTTAATTACGCACTCTCGGACTACAGAAAAATCTTCACTCGCATGCCTCATCTGAAACTCCTCAAGAACAATTCACATGTTCCACTATTTGCTGACCTCCAGTGACAGTTCTTGGGCCACATTAAAAACAAAATTTCACACGATTTACCTATTCTTACTAAAGTTATAATGCTGGCGCTCAATTATCTCGCTGGGGCTGCCCATGAGGACAGACTGGAGACAATGATCGACAGTAGAAAAATCCATTAACTACCAAATTATTTCGCAGGTTGATGTTTCTTAAATATTTCACACATATATCACTTTTTTCCTAAAGTACCATCGTTGCACCTGAAATCGAAAATCTTAATTGCTGAATTTAATATTGATAATTACTACAAATGATGGTTGTAACGAAAATTTAACCATCAGTGGCCTGCACGAAAATAGATTAGACACATAAATGATGTAATACCTAATGCCTGTTGTCTTCGTATTGCGGAGATCACCGCCTGCTCCGAGTTAATGCTCTGCAGTCCTGAAAAGTTACCAACCCTTAACGGTCGTTCTGCTTTCCCTGAAGGGAAGGGAGAACCGCTACCAACCCCTGAAACATAGACGGAAACAGGTGCATCTTGACTTGAGCATTTAGGTTGGCACTAGAAACTCAACAGGTAATCTATCTTTGATACTCTGTCACCCAGCAGACGATCTTTCCCAAATGACAACTCTACATTTAATAATACACAGTGTCCGCCCCCGGTAGCTGAGTGGTCCCGGCACGGTAGCTCAGAGGGTGAGCTGCCCTCTGCAATAAAAAAACTGAGTCAGCGGCTCAACACTGTAACCTCTCCGCAAAAATAAAAGAATAATAATGGCCCAAATGTAAACTCCTCAGAAAAATTAAGGAATGAAAATTGACCAAAAACCCACACAATTATATTGATTAAATAATGAACCATATAGGAAATGTAACTTCGTAACAGAAATAATAATATCTGGTAAATTTTATAAGGGCAGCAGCGCTGACCTTTGGCCCTGTGAAATAAATAAACCTGATAAATTTTATAAAGACAGCAGCGCTGACCTTCGGCCCTGTATTCTGAATAAAAAAGCAAAAATTCTTACCTCAATAAAAACTCCATCTATATCTGCTCTTATCTATCAACACAGCTTCGTGCAATGCTGGAGTATATTTAATTTTGATTCTTGGAGGAAATGCATAGGAAATATTCTTTAAATTGAAATGAATGTTTTTCTTTAAAAGAGTTACTTTATAACAAATTATTATTGGGGCATTTTTTTGAACAAATTAGTTATAATTGACATACATTACTAGATGTGCGCAATGCTGCTTCATTACCTTCTACAACAATACACATCGTCCCGAATCGCGACCAGAGTTGCGAGAAGAGCACGCCGCCGACGCATGCCGACTTCTGCTCAGTACAACCGTCCACTCGCTACTGCTGTCGACTGACTACTGCTGCACACTCGCTACACGTAACTGACAGAGTACAACTGAACACTCGCGCGGTCAAGCGCAGACTAGCAACGATAAATAACTCTCTGATCAGAGATTCTGTCATGCCTCGCCATCGTTGGTAATGAATACATACGTGTTTCATAACCCTCCACTGGGGGGGGGCAAAAATTTGGCAGCGATGGTGAGTCATTTGGACTTGCCATGAGCAACAAATTTTTGTTAACTAACTAACTTTACAATCACAGAATATACAGATATATATAGGTATAGAACATGAAATAAATATAGTGCACATGCACCGAGTACAGAACATATCAGATAACGACAAAATATATATACAATGAGTACAAAACAAATTAACAAATGACATAAGTGCACATGCACTGTAGTTCAAAACATATCAGCAAATCACAAAAATGTATAGGTCATGAATACAAATCATGTTAGCAAAAATGATTTTCACTATGTTACAAGAATTAGGATAGGAAAGGGAAGGATTGCATCATGGTTGTAGCACTTTGGGTTGCATGCAGCTGCACTGAAAGTCCATATCTTTCTACAGAAGCACAACACCAAGTGAGACAATCTGAAGTTCTTTTCCCAGAAGTATCAATCAGCGTAGCCGAGACACTGAAATGTCGTAGTAATATTCCATGTTATCTTTTTGGTGGTACATTAGGTACACCAAACAGTGGGACCATAATAGCATTTCCATCGCTCACGGTGGTGGACAGCATGTCGTGTCAACACCACGTTATTGTAAGGTACACCAACGTAGAATTAGTGCAAAAACCAAATATAGTGCTCCATGATCATATACAGGGCAAACGGATATTGCAGTAATTCCACGCAATTAGGTCAGAAGGTGAAGGACATTAAGTCACATACTAGTCTTCATTGACAATTACACTAATAGTTGGTGGCACTCATTGCCCAGTTATTGAACATTTCTGTACCATGTATGTAGTATTACAGAATAATGTTCATGAGTTGTTTTACAGAGAACATTTGCACTCATTGCCTAATTATAAACCATCAGAAGTCATCATTGAAAACAGGAGCTAATAAGTGGCATAGTATTACAGAATAATGTACATAAATCGTTTTGCAGAGAACATTGGCACTCATTGCCTAATTATAATCCACCAGAGGTCATCATTGAAACAGGAGCTAATAAATGACATAGTATTACAGAATAATGTACATAAATCCTTTTACAGAGTACATTGGCACTCATTGCCTAATTACAAACCATAAGAAGTCATCATTGAAAACAGTAGCTAATAAGTGGCATAGTATTACATAATAATGTTCATGAGTCGTTTTACAGAGAACATTGGCACTCATTGTCTAATTATAAACCATCAGAGGTCATCATTGAAAACAAGAGCTAATAAATGACATAGTATTACAGAATAATCTTCATGAGTCGTTTTACAGAGAACATTGGCACTCATTGCCTAATTACAAACCATCAGAAGTCATCATTAAAAACAGGAGCTAATAAGTGACATAGTATTACAGAATAATGTACATAAATCGTTTTACAGAGAACATTGGCACTCATTGCCTAATTATAAACCATCAGAAGTCATCATTGAAAAGAGGAGGTAATAAATGACATAGTATTACAGAACAATGTTCATGAGTCGTTTTACAGAGAACATTGGCACTCATTGCCTAATTATAAAGAATTATATATATATATATATATATATATATATATATATATATATATATATATATATATATATTTAAGCAATGCATTGCGTTGGGTAATTACTGAAGAATGAAAATGTTTGCTTTTGAGTTGTTGCTGCAAATGAAGATGTGTAACGTCATTCGTCATGAGTCAGCTGTATCAAGATTATAAAACAAGTAGAGTATATGTAATCACATTCATAAATGACATAGGTTTAATGAACAACTGCTTATAGCACATTAATTTCATAAATAATTTCTCCTGCAAAAATCCAAAATGGGATTATTAAACTGAAAGAAGAAACGCATTTTGTGCTGAAAAGTAGTGAACTTCGAATTAACAGGTAGTGAAATGTATATAAAAAAAATGTGTTCCCTAGCTGTCCTTTCCAAAACCTTCAGTCATCATACTATGCAATATAACACATACTGTCAAAACGAACTGCAACAAATCCCCTAAATAACTACATAGTATCTCTTAACTAACAGCAAATATATAAACTTCATCATTATTTTCATCTGCAAAGAAAAACTTCATTATCCATATCACCATAACTCCATTATTCTCATCACCTGTAAAGAAAAACTTCATTATCCATAGTAGCATACTCTTCATCATTATTCATCACCATTCACTATCATCTGCAAAAAAAGTCACTTCATTACTCATTACACAACTATTCTTTATTTCTAGCATATTTCATTACTAAAACTAAGATGTGTAGTTCTGTCTGACAGCCTGCACCAATCGCCTTGTATTCTGAAATAAAAAATTAGTTAAGACTGCTATTCTACGATGTGTATAGTATTCTTGTTAATGCTTGTTAATTCTGATCCATTTACTCTTCATCACGAAGTATTGTATCCTCTTTCGTTCATTCCGAAGGTGAAATTCCCATTTCTGTTTAATTTATTTCGTTTATACGTTATTTCTTTCTGAAAATGATGAACAAAGATTAATGTCTTGCATTTAATTCATATACCCATTAGATAAAAACTGGTTTATAGTAGCATAATTGAGCATACAGCATAGCATGACAGAAAACGTAATATGTCAAAAACATAGATAGTGTACAGAGGCAAAAATGTACCTAGTGTATCACAATGTAGCAGCAAAAAAAAAAAGTAAAGTAGTCACGATGTTGAGATATCATAAGGCAAAATGTCAAAGTCAACTGGTGTTTGCTATATCTTAACTATTTCATAGTGGATACAAACAAAACAGGATAACAATCATACATACATAAAAAAATGGAAAATATGCACGGTCTAATGTGTAACGACAAGAAGAGCGACCTGATAACCTTACCTTGCCGAGCACTTGCCAAGAAAAATACGACAATCATCAGTAAGTAGTCACATAAATATAATTGCATAAATTGTCATAAAATGTGTAAGTTCATCTGGAAAAATATGCACGGTCTGATGTGTAACGACAAGAAGAGCGACCTGCTAACTTTACCTTGCCGGGCACTTGCCAAAAAAAAAAAAAAAAACGACCATCATCAGTAAGTATTCGTGTGAATCTAACTGCATAAGTGGTCATAAAAATTAGCAAACGGCATTACAGCATGTTAAATCATAAAGTATCTTCATTCAATAAAAGGTTTGATATTCGATATGTGGTGGTTTCCTTTGGTTTTTCTGGTTCTCAAAGTTTCGACGTGTACAACATTGGGGTGAGGAAAGCTGCGAATCCGATATGGACCTGCGTATAGAAGTTCAAATTTACTGCACCTACTCTTTCCTTTGTTGGATAAATAGTGTGTACGTACTAATATTTTCTGTCCAATGTGAAATTCACGGCGTGTACAAACCTGTTTTTGCTGTCTTCTCCGGCGCTCTGCGGCACGTTTGATGTTGTTCAGCGCAATGTCAATTATTTCATGGTGTCGTAGTCGACGAGATGTAGGAAATGTTACTAACTCTTTAATTTTGTTAGGTGGTTCAACATTTTTCAGTATAACAGACGGAGATAGCATAGTAGATTCATTCGGTATGGAATTTATTACATCCTGGAATGAGAGTATGTGTGTGTCCCAATCAATATGTCTTTTATGGCAGTATATTCTACACAGCTTACCAATTTCTTTCAATAATCGTTCACAAGGGTTCGAAGAAGCATGGTACCTGGATATATAGATCGAAGAAATATTTCTAACTAGTAACATACGTGTCCATATAGCAGATCGAAACTGTGATCCATTGTCGGAAATTACTTTCAACACATGTCCTACATGAAATAGAAAATGTTTTACAAATGCTTTCGACACAGTTTTAGCAGTAGCTTTGCGTAACGGAGCGAAAGTAACAAATTTTGAAGTGAGTTCAACAGCGACAAAGATGTAGCAAAAACCCCTATTAGTTCTGGGGATCGGACCAAAAATGTCTACAGCGGCCATATGTCTCAATTTAACAGGTACAATGGGATGTAATGGAGGAATATGTGAAGTCGTATCTGATTTAGCTTTCTGGCAGATTTTACATGACGCTAAAACTCGTCGAATACGTTTCTCCATGTTGTTAAAATAACAGTTCTGTCTCAGTATAAGAAAATATTTTCTTGCACCGTAATGTGTGTAACTTAAATGAGTATACAAGATTAATTTGTTAACAAGTTCATCAGGAATGCATAATAACCAATTGCTGCTGTCAGGATGAGAGCGGCGAAACAGAATGTCATTGCGTACAGTGTAATGGTTTCTAATGGTAACATTATTCCTATCTTGCCAAAGGTGCTTAATCTCTTTCCATACGTTGTCTTTACTCTGTGTGAAATGGTTTTTTGAACAATTGGTCTTTCCTGTAAAAGAGTGTCTCGGATGTCGTCAAAAGTAATAACATTTTCGTGAACAACATTCTGCGTGTCTAAAGTAGTGCTTGTGTTACTGGAACATGCGACCTGTACAGTATCTAGTCAAATTCTATCTGACGTATTATTATTATCAGGAGGATTCTGTGGCATTTCGACTATGTGAACTGTTCTGTTATTTCTTCCAGACGTATTACGTTCTGGATGATATCTACTGTCTGGTTCATTCATGAGAATATGTTCCTGCGGATGATTTTGCTGTTGGTAAACCGACTGTTATTAGATGTACGCTGAAAATTGTGCTCATTGTTTTTACGTCTGTCGTGATAGTCATTTCTATACGGCGCATTGCGATATGAATTAAAATACTGTGTTTTCTGTACGTAGTTATTTCCTTGCTGCCGTGCGTTACTATTTGTTGAAGCTGAGACTATACGTGCACGCGGCGAAACATTAAAGCTTGGCTGACCTTGTGCACTACATTGTTGGTTAGGTATGCTCACCGGCTGGCTTTCATGCTGTTGCGGAGAAAAACCTCTATTGTTACCAAAATGTGCTTGCTGTTGCTGGAAGATGTGACTTGTACAGTATCTAGTCATTATTGTCAGGAGGATTCTGTGGCATTTCGACTATTTGAACTGTTCTGTTATTTCTTCCAGACGTATTACGTTCTGGATGATACCTACTGTCTGGTTCATTCATGAGAATATGTTGTTACTGATCATTTTGCTGCTGGTAAGACCGACTGTTATTAAACGTATGTTGATAATTGTGCTCATTGTTTTTACGTCTGTCGTGATAATCATTTCTATACGGTGCACTGCGATAGGAATTGAAATAGTGTCTTTTCCGTACGTACTGATTTCCTTGTAGCTGTGCGTTACTATTTGTTGGGGCCGACGCTATACGCGTACGCGGTGAAACATTAAAGCTTGGTTGACCTTGTGCACTACATTGTTGGTTAGGTATGCTAACCGGTTGGTTTTGTTGCTGTTGCGGAGAAAAACGTCTATTGTTAACAAAATGTGGTTCCTCTTGCCAATAATTTTGCCGATACTGATAACTGAAATTTTGTCTGTTATTAAAGTTCTGGTAGTTTTCGTTCCTGAAGCGTCTATTGGCTTTGCTATTGAAATTGCGTGGCTGATTGTAATTGCTGTATGTTTGTTGACCTTGTTTATTATACGAAAAATTTTTATTTATAAAGGAATAATCCGATTGTTGCACTTCCAAAAGCTGCCCCGTTAAAAGTGACACTCTTAATGATCGTGGTAATTTAGAGATACATAGTTGAATAAGTGCAGATTCACTATATGGTTCACTTGAGTACTGGTTTTGTTGGATCATGTGCTTAAAAAATTGCGTGACACTGGGAAAATTTGAGTTCTCATAATTCGGTAAACTAATTAGTTGATCCAATCCTTAATTCCGCGCTGTGTCGTCTTCGACCAATACACTGACAGAAAAGCATTCTGAAACTTTTCTACCAAATAGCATTGCCTCGCGATCGGTCTCACGAGTTGCCGGTTCGCCTTCCAAAAAACTGCAAATAAATTCAAGTTTATGTGTTACGGGCCAAGTCAATGGAAAAGCAAAGCTAAATTGTTGTATCCAATCCAGTGGGTGAATCTGTGTTCTGTCATTTTTAAATACTTTAAATTTTCTCACTGATAGAAAATGTTTGTAATCAAAATTATCGTCTCTGTATGACGGAACAGGTTCAGGATTGTATGGGAATCTGTTTGACTGTGACTGTTCGGAATCTAACTCACGTACTCTCTGTAGATTACCTAAATTATACTGGGTGTGTGAGTGTGAGAAATGTTCGGAATTCGCCGTATGCTGTGACGTGTTATTAACTGAAATATTTTTTATCTCTGTTACCTCTTGCTGTAAACTTGACAATTTTCTTCGCAATGTATTATTAGACGAATCTATCTCATTGATTGTCTGCTGTAGATTTTGGAATCTTTGATTTGCTGGCATTATTATTTTCAATAATGTCAATACGACTGGCCAATTCATCATATTTTTCAGTCAGTATTTTTACCTGATCATTGTTTTCAGTGTCAGAAGCATTAATTTGTTTTTGTATTTTACATGTGGTTTCGTTCAATTTTTTAACGTCAGCTTTGATGACATCAGAATCCTGTGTTAGTTCTAATTGTTCGAGTCTGTCTGTCACTGTCTGAAAGTCTGCTGTGTGTGTGTGTGTGTCTGTTTTCGACTTAAGATCGGAAATTTCATCACGTAATTCTGTGTTCAACTGTTTGATGGTATTAATTTCGTCGGACACCGTAGCAATATTGTTGTCTACATATGTTTTTGCTTTCGCAAACAATTTACGTTTATCTTCCTGTCTCTGTGCGGTGATTGTTTCCATGACTTGTCGTTTTACTTTATTCTGTTCCTGTATAAATTTACGGAAACGCGTATCACTGTTTTGTAGGTGATGATTAAAACGCTCGTCAATTTGACTGTTCTGTTGTTCAAATTTCGCGTCTATCTTTGCATCCATTGTGCGCGAAAGTTCTGCTGTCATTAATTTAAACTCGTCGCGTAACTGTGTTGCTTTTTCAGAGCATTGTTTACCGACTGCACTAATTTCGTCTCTAAGTGTTTCTGCTGTAGCTGTTTGCATATCCCTTAATTCTTGAGCAACAGATCTAATTTCTTCACTACTTTTCCTAGTGCAAGCCTCAATTTCCACACGTAATTGTTCCTTAGTATCATGGCTCTGCGCGGCAACGGCTGTAATCTGTTCACTAAGCTGTCTGGAATTGTTGTCTAATTTTTCATTAAGGTTATCATATTTTTCATTAAGTTGTTTGAAATTGTTATCTAATTTTTCATTCTGTTGTATGGAATTTTCATTAATTTGTTTGTTCTATTCACTAAGTTGTTTAAAATTTTCTCTAAATTGTTTGTTATCTTCATTTTGTTGAAGCAATATTGCCACAATTTGTTCCAAGCCAATATTACCTACTCTATTCTCTGTGCAGTTTGATGGTGTACCTGCAATTGTCACGTTTTGTGTAACCATTCGGTCATTTTGTGATTCTTCAAAATGTTTGCTAATCGGATGTGCACTGTTAGTCACTATCTCGGAATCAAATAAGTCTGACGTACTTCGAGTACACTGTTCATTTTCGATAGAAAAATTTGTCTGTTCGTCACGTAAATTTTGTAAAACGGGTGAGTCAAGCTGGGCAGCGCTCATTGCAACAGAACGTCCCGCATCATCAATTGTCGTTAAATTAACAGAGGACACAATTGAATTCGTCTGTTCATCACTAGGATCAAAATCAACGTTAGTGGTCGGTACTGAGTGTCAGTAAATGGAGGATTGTCATCATTACACTATGTGTCACAAGTACTATCGTTCAAATTATTCGAATCGGCTATTTCACTCATTATACATCGCGATGCACTATTAACAGTTTTTTTCGGCATTTTTACACAAATCAGAATTATTCACAAATGAAACAAAGACAATGCAAGATGCAACAAACACAAATACAACAAAGAGCAACAAATTGCCGATGATCTGTGGAAGAAGGAGTGACAAATTAGTAAATGCGTTGCGCCATATGCTAGTTATATTTAAGTAAATAAGAGCAGATATATTACTACTTCTCAGAAGATTCACGAAGAAATACGATCCTGGTCCGGATGTCGCCAAGTGTAACCTCTCCGCAAAATTAAAAGAATAATAATGGCCCAAATGTAAACTCCTCACAAAAATTAAGGAATGAAAATTGACCAAAAACCCACACAATTATATTGATTAAATAATGAACCATATAGGAAATGTAACTTCATAACAGAAATAATAATATCTGGTAAATTTTATAAGGGCAGCAGCGCTAACCTTCGGCCCTGTGAAATAATTAAACCTGATAAATTTTATAAGGACAGCAGCGCTGACCTTCGGCCCTGTATTCTGAATAAAAAAGCAAAAATTCTTACCTCAGTAAAAACTGCATCTATATCTGCTCTTATCTATCAACACAGCTTCGTGCAATGCTGGCGTATATTTAATTTTGATTCTTGGAGGAAATGCATAGGAAATATTCTTTAAATTGAAATGAATGTTTTTCTTTAAAAGAGTTACTTTATAACAAATTATTATTGGGGCATTTTTTTGAACAAATTAATTATAATTGACATACATTACTAGATGTGCGCAATGCTGCTTCATTACCTTCTACAACAATACACATCGTCCCGAATCGTGACCAGAGTTGCGAGAAGAGCACGCCGCCGACGCATGCCGACTTCTGCTCAGTACAACCGTCCACTCGCTACTGCTGTTGACTGACTACTACTGCAGACTCGCTACACGCAACTGACAGAGTACAACTGAACACTCGCGCGGTCAAGCGCAGACTAGCGACTCAGAGATTCTGTCTTGCTTCGCCATCGTTGGTAATGAATACATACGTGTTTCAACACTGAACTTGAACGGGTGTCCTGGGACATCCACACCAAACAAGTGAAACGAAGAACATCGAACAAAATGAGAACAACAAAAAAAGTGGTCAAGCGCTCAGAATGTCAATCCTAAGGGCCCGGGTTCGATTCCCGGCTGGGTCGAAGATTTTCCCCGCTCAGGGACTGGGTGGTGTGTTGTCCTAATCATCATCATTTCATACACATCGACACGCAAGTCGCCGAAGTGGCGTCAAATCGAAAGAATTGCACCCGGCGAAAGGTCTATTCGGCGGGAGGCCCTAGTCACACGACATTTACATTTATAATACACAGGGAGCAGTGGCAGCTCGTTCGTTTTTGGTCTGTCCACCTCGTCATCGCGAGTTGGCGGCTTCACGTTGAGTTTCGCAGAGAACGCTGCCGGGTTAAGTGGCGCTGCGACCCCCGGGCAGTCAAAAGAGGGAGCCGAAGCCGGAGTGGAGTGCAAAGAACGCCAAAATTTGGACTCGGGACGTCTGAGATCCGGCGGGAAGTGGAGACGTGATCCCAACACGTCTTGGAGTGAATTTTCCACCGGTACTGGGCGTGCCGTTTTCTCTTGGCGACTGAGTTATTGGTTTTGCCAGGCAACTGTTTCTGGCGCGGCAACAAAAATGTAAGCGTGAGAATGGGAGACCTTAGTAGTGACCGAACGATTCAGATTGTTTATTCGGATCCACTGGTTTCGTGCAAGCGTAGCTTGATTTCTTCTAGCAGCGGAAACTGCCTTATTCGGTCTGCATGAGTTTGGCCTTACCACATTTCCGCCCTTCTTGTACTCTAAACTACATGTTTTAGCGACCTTGGCTGAAGACGTTGATTAACTTCTCTCCACCTTTTGGCCTTTCCTTAGCAGTGTTCATGAACTTTAATGAGTCTGTGTTTTCTCTGGCGTTTTCTTGGTTTATTGTTACAAATTATACTGCGGTTTGTACGTATGGCTTTAGTCTACTTGACTGTATTAGAGTGAGGTAAGTGTGTGCGTATGTATGGTAACGGCAAATAGTAGCCCCAAACTTAGACACATGCTTAGTGTGTTTCAGCATCGCGAGTGTAGCGGCTAACTTGCTTCTTTTGGTGTTATTGACGCCAACACCCGACCTAGCGCACTTTGAAGGGGGCACCGATGCGGGACACGTCCGGAGAGCAGCGGTACGTCTGTGAAAGTTGTGTATTTTTAAGGTATAATCTGTATCTACTGTTCTCTTGTAGGCTGTTATTCGGACGGAGCGCCGGGATAACTTCTCAAACTCACCTTGAGTAAATTCTAATGGTTACTTGCTTAAAACTGCGCGAGGTGTAACTTGAAAATCAGAGGTGTTGCTCTATTTGTAATTTAACAGCGGCCTGTAGTGGGGCTTTAGAAGTATTCTCTCGTTTACTTAACCGGTTCTTAGTAGAATATGGCTTCTTAACTAAACTGGCAACGCGACGATTTTATTAAACATTAGAATTATTCGTGTAATTGTAATTTGAGGGAGGGATGCACCGAGCCTTTAGGAGATTTTACTTGTTTCTGATCTGGTTTCATTCAGTTAGCGGACCCCTGAGTCGAATTTACTTTTAAACTCTTGCTACTACTCTGTTTAAATATAAATGCATTAATATTCTCGGCGTCTAAAAGCATTAGTTGTTTCAATTTGATCCTGCTGTAATTTGCTATTCCACCTATCGGCATCTGCGGTGTCCTTAACTTTAAAGCTTACCCTCCCTTCTGAAATTTGACTGGCCATTGTGCCGTCCTTTTTGAAAAATTGCTACTTAACATCTATAGCCGACTTTTGGGCAGGAGCCTGGCATTTCTCTAACTATTCTTTTGTAAGAAACACTTGGTTAGAAATTTATGACATTGAAATTACACTGGATCAGCCATTAGTGTGAATTTAATGTTAAATCTAAATCTGTTTTTCGAGTAAATGTTTAGAGGCCCATGGTGCCATATCTTTCTTAAGAGTTATTACATTGCTGTTACCTTTTAAACCAGGCGTGTTATCAAATCCCGTTGCCTGAATATTGTAAACATTTTGTACGGACTGGAATCTCTTATATTTCATAGAGCCTCTTTTCGTTTGTCCACGGGTACTACTGTTTTTTCCCATCTTTTGGATCTTGTTCCTTGCGACGTTTAGTTTAAGTGCAATTATCTGGATGATGCAGTGGTTTATAGCACCAGTTTCACTGAGAATCAGAGACACCTTGAGGCAATTCTGGAGCGTTTAAGGGAGGCAAGATTGGCGGTCAAGCCAATAGACCTCGTTGGCGCTTTGGCAGATCTCCTTCCTAGGGTATTTAGTTTCTGCCGATAGTGCTCGTCTTGTATCGCACCGAGCATTACGTATGTTTTCTACACCCAATAAGAAGAATATGGTATCACGTTTATCGGCATGGCAAATTTCTTTTGTATGTTCGTCCCGAGATTCGTGCACATAGCTGATCCGCTTAACGACCTTCGCAAGAAGAGGATGGTGTTTCACTGGGATGAGATTCATCGAGTGTCGCTGAAAAAAATTCTGAAGCCAAGACTGCAAACTTACTTCATTATTTAAAATAGTCAGTTTCGACAGACTTTGCTGTCATCTTCGGGCCTTAAAAATCTATTTGTTATGAACCGTGTTTATTTTAAGTTGGATCTCACGCCAAGTTATTGTGTTGATAAAACACAGCCCATTGCAAAAGGTTTAACATAACTAAAATGTTTAAATATATAGGCTAAAGCTGCTTCTGCAAGTGACCATGTCCATATATATACATCTCTCACAGAAGTTGTTGCATTACGAAAACACAGTATGTTTATGCAAGCTTATGCATGTAATCTAAATGAAACAGAACGGCAATTCACCTCATTCAGGCAACAACAAAAACGTGTCTCCGTGATGAGGTAATGAAGTGGAAAAACTGGTTCGAGCTCACCTTAAAGAAAAATGGTTTGATAACGTTATAAAGTTGAAGAAGCAATAAGGATGCATATACATGGAAAGTACAAGGTATGAAAATGTCTAGAGAAGACCTTTGTCCACCTTTTGATGTCAAATGCCGGATAATGATGATGTGAATAATATACTAATTTTTGGAAGTGATAATAGTATTAATGTATGTCTGACGTCAGCCTTTGTTTAATTTATCTCTATCACGATGGAAAGTCAATGCATTTTCCATAGTTTTGTAGATGTGCTCATACTGAATACGTCGACACGCTGTTACCAGCCAGAATGACCTCATTTCTTCGCTTCTGTTGCTTAGTTTCCTTCTCAGGAATCTTACCGTTTAGAGGCTACACCAATTCTTAGAAGGTGCGAGAAATCATTACTAGGAATCAAAATAAAGCGAAGATAGGAATTAACGTCCCATCGGCGACGGGGTAATTAGACGCGGAACACAATAAGCCAGGATTAAGGGAAGATGAAGGACGATTCGGGTATTGAACTTCAACGATTTACTGAAAATCACGGAAACCAAATATATGAATTGTCTGACGGTATCTCGAATGCCGTCATCTGTAATACGAGTCCAGTGTTTTACCAGTATACCACCTTGCTCGATTACTAAACTCAAACCCGTGCTGAGAGACTAGCTGGTAATCGCGAAGGGTTCACATCAGTGCCTCTAGACTACGTGATCAAAAGTATGAGGACACCTGGCTGAAAATGACTTACAAGTTCGTGGCGCCCTCCGTCGGTAATTCTGGAATTCAATATGGTGTTGGCCCACCCCTAGTCTTGATGACAGCTTCCACTCTCCCAGGCATACGTTCAGTCAGGTGCTGGAAGGTTTCTTGGGGAATGGCAGCCCATTCTTCACGGAGTGCTGCAGAGGTATCGATGTCGGTCGGTGAGGCCTGGCACGAAGTCAGTACACCAAAACACTCCAAAGGTGTTCGATAGGATTCACGTCAGGACTCTGTGCAGTCCAGTCCATTACAGGTATGTTATTGTCGTGTAACCATTCTGCCACAGGCCGTGCATTATGAACAGGTGCTCGATCGTGTTGCTCTTCAACAGTGAGAAGCAAGATGGTGCTTAAAACATCAATGTAGGCCTGAGCTGTGATAATGCCACGAAAAACAACAACGGATGCAAGCCCTCTCCATGAAAAACACGACCACACCAGAACACCACCGCCCCCGAATTTTACTGTTGGCACTACACATGCTGACAGATGACGTTCACCGGGCATTCGCCATACCCACACACTGCTGTCGGATCGCCACATTGTGTAACGTGATTCGTCACTACACACAACGTTTTTCCACTGTTCAGTCGTTCAGTGTTTACGCTCTTTACACCAAGCGAGGCGTCGTTTGGCATTTAACGGCGTGATGTGTGGCTTATGAGCAGCCACTCGACCATGAAATCCAGGTTTTCTCACTTCCCCCTTACCTGTCACAGTACTTGGAATTCCTGTTTGATTTTCTGGATAGATGTCTGCCTATTACACTTTACGACCCGCTTCACTGTCGGCGGACTCTGTCAGTCAACGACGCTTTTGTGTTGTACGTGTCCCTTCACGTATCCACTTCACCATCACATCGGAAACAGTGGACCTAGGGATGTTTGGGAGTGTGGAAATCTCGCGTGCAGACATATGACACAAGTGACACCCAGTCACCAGATCACGTTTGAAGTCCGAGAGTTCCTCGGAGCGCCTCATTCTGCTCTCTCATGATGTCTAATGACTACTGAGGTCGCTGATATGGATTACCTGGCAGTAGGTGTCAGCACAACGCACCTAATGTGAAAAACGTATTTTGTGTGTGTGTGTGTGTGTGTGTGTGTGTGTGTGTGTTTTCGGGGGTTTCCGGATGCTTTTGATCACATAGTGTATCATTAAAGGACCGCTATGGTTCTTAGTATATCCTGAGCTGCGCTACTGTGCAGCAATTGAAAATTGCTGAAAATACCGTCTCTGGGTTTTATACTCACCCATGGAGTAATCGCGATAGAGGAAGTGATGGAAAACTCCTGAAACCATTGAAATGGCGAGAATATCAAACAGTCGGCCATTTTCCGCCACTGGGAGCTTGACTCCGTGATCCTAATGAGACAATGGCAGTACGTATAAGTAATGACACACTTGTAAATTTGGTAGTCGCTTTTATTTACGGAAAGAGTCTAATTAATGCTCTTGAAGATGATACTTCAGGCCACACTTTGACATACTTTGACTAGCATTAGGCCGAGATCTTTTCAAGTCACTATTTCACTACCACTACCCTTTTTCTACAATCAGCCAAGATGCAGCAGTCCACCAAAGAATAACTTCTCGTCTACGTACATTGTGCTCTGAGAGACAAATAATGAAACAGTCTACGCCCCGCGCGGACAGATACTAGACAGCATACTGTCCCATGGCTTCCGCTTGTCAACTGAAAATTTTAAATTCCTTACGTTTGATCTTCTTCCTGTTGCCGCAACTGCCTCTATCTTACGCTGGTCCGCATCTACCGAGATTTTAATACTCCACACCGAACCCCCGCTAACGCCACCAAACCTCCCGCCTCCCTCACCACATGCTAAAACCACTTCCCCATCATTTGCTGAATGAAGTTCTGCGTGCAGGGGAATTAAATGCAGTTAATGATCCCATGCATACGTTCAAAGTATCTCATCTGGAATCACTCAACCTCTCGCTAATTACGTGAGGACTCATTGGCAAAATTTGATTTTTTCTTCTCTCTCTCTCTCCTTTCTCTCTCTCACGCACGCAAGCACGCGCACACACGCGCGCACACATACACACACACACACACACACACACACACACACACGCACACACACACACACACACACACACCAAAGCAGCTAGCGACGATACTGACTGACTGACATTCTGTGAGGAACCCTTTATTACTCACCTTCTCACATTCGTGACAATTTCACTTGTATTTTCGAAGTAGAGTTATAAATTATTGCTGTATTTCACTAGTTCTTATCAGTAACGAGACTACCATACTTTGATATACAACGGAGTCGACGTCATTTTGCTGACGCAGTCTAAAGAAAATTTGGTAATGAAACATGTATTCACACGCAACTGTGGTATGCGTTTTTCCGAGCTGAAACATTAACTATCACTACTAAAGATACATTTCTTATTTGCAATAGAAACACTGCAACGCTTTGACATCAACGTTAAATCATTAATACTTAACATCACTGATCACTAAGAAAAATATAATGCGTGAAATGAGGCCGTTTGTACCTCCTGACATGACATGTAGGTGCACGGTCAGTTCTGATTATGCGGGATCTGATGATGACTGAAAAGCCGAATCCGGTTATCAGTTTCAATCAAATATCATATGACCAAGACACGACCCTTTATAATCTAATCCCGAAACATACTAGTACCAACAGACAGCAGAACGTGGCGTCCTTGACTGGTTGTCACGTAACATCCTCGTGTTTGCCTAAAATTTATTGCTAAATCTAAATGGGGCTGTTGCTTGTTCGATGTTCTTCAGCTTGAATATGTGAATAAAAGGTCATTTTTATTTAATATTGACAGGAGCAGTACAAAGGGTAATAGACTAAGGCAAGTTCCCCAAAAAGTAATCGTTGTATCTTATGCTCACAGAAAGGAAGTAGCGGTTACTTTTGGAACTGCGACTTGCCGACAACGAATCTCATCAAACAGCAGTACTTCGGTGATATATTAAGAATGTAGAACTGATTAAATAGAGAACAGTATGACTTATGTAGATCGACACCACGTATAGCCCTGGTGACTCACTTTTGGGTACAATGGTCCTCTGTGTCTGATCTCAATTACACCAGAGCTCTTTACCACTTGCTGTCAAGGAACTGAAATATAAAGCAATTATAATTAAGCTTTTGCTATTTGGAAGGACCTCCGTGATAAAAACAGTGGTCGTAGGACAACGTAACTTCGTAGCAATATATGTATGAACATGTGGAAGATAAAAAATGAACAAACCATTGAAATAAACACGTTTTAATTTCCACATGATGTAACATTTGTCAACTGCGTGCCATGTTTACGTTCCAGGCTACAAACGTTGCTCAGTGTGATGAGCACATCTGCATCCACGACATCATGGAACCGCATTATTATGGAATGTTCAGCTGCCGTGACACATCTCGTGGACTACTTGAAGACTGCGCATTGCGTCCAGCATTCTCAGCCATGGAAACAGTAAATTCTCTCTAAATCTCCCGTTAATTCGAACTTCCGAATATTGTTCTTCAAGCCCGGTTTGGAAACAGAACCTCACCGTATTCCTTCAATGCATCGATACTTGCCAAGAGCAGGAGTGCCACTGATGCTGCTTTGATAAAACAGCTTTACTAGTAAAGCCCTCCTCATCTTGTCCAGACCCATGTCGACTGTCTGCAACTGTAATGCACCCTGATGCTCGTGTTTCAACCTTAAGTCGACTCAGCAGTATCGACGCCTAACGATGAGTCGTGGCACTTGAAGAGTCCGACTCTACTAGCACAAACTTTGGAACTTAAATTCTGGTTAGTAAATGTCAGGTACCTAGTATTTAAACGTTAAAGAAAAGGGGAAAAATAATACAAGGAGAGTAGGAGAGACAATTTCTTTTCAAGTCTAGAAGTTAACTCACCATCAGAGAGCATACGTTTTAGAAACTTTTTTTTTTTTTTTTGTTGGGGTTTAAGGGCGCTCAACTATTGAGGTCATTAGCGCCCAGTCACAATCGTTAGAGCACATAGAATCTAGTAAAACTCAAGGGGTGGGGGGGACACCAGAAAGTCCTTACAAAGATGCAGACAAAATAAGTAAAAGAGTTAGATGTCTTTGGACAAGCCAGTCAAAGTTATAAAACGCAGAACACGAGCAGCTGCTCGAGCGTCATCAGCTAAAATATCCGGTAAACTAGATGGCAGGGACAGGACAACACGAGATTGACTAAAGCGAGGACACGACAATAAAACATGGCGCACTATTAATGCTTGACCACGAGGGCACTGCGGGGCTGGGTCACCGGAGAGCAGGTAGCGGTGGCTAAACCGGCAATGCCCAATCCGCAACCTGGTCAGAAGGACCTCTTCTCACCGAGATGGTCGGGAGGAGGTTGTCCAAGCAGTTGGGAACGGTTTGACTGCCCAGAGCTTGTTTCCTTGAAGGGATGACCAAGCATCCCACCACAACGATACAAGCCTCTTACAAACAACCCCACGAACGTCAGATGATGGGACACAATGGGAGGCTGGCCGAGGCAGGAGGACTGCAGCCTTGGCTGCAGCATCAGCAGCCTCATTCCCAGGCACTCCTACACGTCCGGGAACCCACAGAAAGCTGACAGGAGATCCATTATAAGCGAAAGAGTGGAGGGACTGCCAGATCCGTTGCACAAAGGGATGGACCGGATAGGGAGCTCCAAGGCTCTGAAGAGCACTGAGTGAGTCAGAGCAGAGTACATACGATGAATGGCGGTGGCGGCGGGCATACTGAACGGCCTGATGGAGAGCAAAGAGCGCGGCCGCAAAGCTGGAACATTGGTCGAGGAGCCAGTATTTAAAGGTGATGGCCGCGACGACAAAGGCACAGCCGACACCATCGTCAGTTTTGGAGCCATCGGTGTAAATAAAGGTGTGACTGGCAAGTCGCGCACGAAGTTCGACAAACCGTGAGCAATACACTGCAGCTGGAGTACCCTCCTACGGGAGTGAGCTGAGGTCGAGATAAAGATGAACCGGAGTATGGAGCCAAGGTGGTGTCGGGGTCTCGCCCTCTCTGAAGGTGGTAGGGAGGGCAAAATCCAGTTGTTGAAGCAGGCGATGGAAGCGGACTCCAGGAGGCAGCAGGGCAGACACATACAACCCATACTGACGGTCGAGAGAATCGGCGAAGAATGACTGATAAGAGGGGTGGTCGGGCATTGACAACAGCTGGCAGGCATACCGACACAGCAGTACGTCGCGCCGGTAGGTCATTGGTAATTCGGCAGCTTCAGCATAAAGACTCTCAACGGGACTGGTGTAGAAGGCTCCGGTCGCAATACGTAACCCCTGATGGTGGATGGAGTTGAGACAGCGTAAGAGGGATGGCCGAGCAGACGAG
The DNA here is from genome assembly GCF_021461395.2 of Schistocerca americana. Taxonomy (NCBI): domain Eukaryota; kingdom Metazoa; phylum Arthropoda; class Insecta; order Orthoptera; family Acrididae; genus Schistocerca; species Schistocerca americana. The sequence continues at coordinate 685,749,665 of NC_060122.1, forward strand.
TAGACGAAGCTCCCATAATCCAGCTTCGATCGGACTATGGACCGATACAAGCGAAGCAGGACAGTGCGATCCGCTCCCCAAGATGAGCCACTAAGAACTCTGAGGACATTAAGGGAGCGTGTACAACGGGCCGCCAAATAAGCGACGTGCGGAGACCAACAAAGTTTCCTGTCCAAGGTGAGCCCTAGAAACTTAGTTGTTTCCACGAATGGGAGAACAACGGGACCGAGATGTAAGGATGGCGGAAGGAACGCTTTATATCGCCAAAAGTTGATACAAACCATCTTCTCTTCAGAGAACCGGAAGCCATTTGCCACACTCCATGAGTATACGCTGTCTAGACAACGCTGAAGGCAGCGCTCCAGGAGGCATGTTCTCTGGGCACTGCAGTAGATCGCGAAGTCATCGACAAAGAGAGAGCCTGAGACATTATGTGCAATGCAATCCATAATTGGATTGATCGCGATGGCAAAAAGGGCTACGCTCAAGACGGAGCCCTGTGGCACTCCATTCTTCTGGAGGAAGACGTCGGACAATACGGAACCCACACGTACACTAAATTGTCGATTCGTTAAAAAGGAATCAATAAAAAGGGGCAGGCGACCGCGTAGACCCCACCTGTGCAGAGTGCGGAGGATACCTCCTCTCCAACAGGTATCATAAGCCTTCTCCAAATCGAAGAACACGGCTACCGTTTGGCGCTTTCGCAAAAAGTTGTTCATGATGAACGTCGACAAGGTCACAAGGTGGTCAACAGCGGAGCGGCGGCGACGAAAGCCGCATTGAACATTGGTAAGTAGCCGTCGAGATTCAAGAATCCAAACTAACCGAGCGTTTACCATGCGCTCCATCACCTTACAGACACAGCTTGTAAGAGAAATAGGACGGTAACTAGAAGGAAGGTGTCTATCCTTCCCGGGTTTGGGAAGGAACAATGATGGCGTCACGCCAACGCATGGGGACCTGACCTTCGGTCCAGACGCGATTGTAGGTACGAAGAAGGAAGCTTTTGCCTGCCGCAGAAAGGTGTGCCAGCATCTGAACGTGAATGGCATCTGGCCCCGGAGCAGAGGACCGGGGCAGTGCAAACGCACGTTCGAGTTCCCGCACAGTAAAGGGGGCATTATAAGTTTCCAGATTCAGCGAGTGGAAGGAAGGTCGCCGAGCCTCTTCTGCCTCTTTCCTGGGAAGGAAGGCAGGGTGGTAATGGGCGGAGCTTGAAACCTCCGCGAAAAAGCGGCCGAAGGCGTTGGAGACAGCCACAGGATCAACTAGGACCTCATTACCTGAGGTCAGGCCAGGTACCGAGGAGTGGGCCTTAATGCCCGACAGCCGGCGCAATCCACCCCAAACGACAGAAGAGGGAGTAAAACTGTTAAAGGAGCTAGTGAAAGAGGCCCAACAAGCTTTTTTGCTGTCTTTGATGACTCTAAGGCATTGCGCTCGGAGTCGTTTGTATCCAATACAATTCGCCAACGTACGATGCCTTTGTCAGCCAGTAAGACAACAATCTCAGGCCTTTGTCTCAGGTCTCGAATGGCTGCCGTCTCCCTGCTGGTAATATTCGACACGATCAGTTTAGTTCTCGTCAGAGCACGGCAGGTTTCCCAGCGTACTTATTCAGCTGCTTCAGGTGGTAGTCGCGCAGCAACCTGTTCAACTGCACTGATAATGTGCGCTACTGGCGTAAACCTAGGTGTGTGAGCAAAAGTAAGTCCCTTCTCCAGAACAGAAACTGTATCCCCAGACAGCTCAATGTCCGTGAGATTGATGACCGTCTTGCGCGGGGCCTCCAGCGATGCTCTGTGAGCACGGGGAAGATGCTCAGCAAAGGAAACGAACGGGTGATTAGGGCAATTACACCGACGCCACAACAGACGGCGACGCCAGCGTCTCAGCGACCGCTGACGCGCGAGTGCGGGCCGCGGAGAGAAAGCCTCGTGAGGGGAGGGAATTTAATGCGGCTGCCCGCCCTCGGGAGCTTAGTTCATCAGAGCACCTGACGATGGCGACATGTCGGAACGCCGAAATATTGTGCCCATTGGACACTATGGACCGGCAGTACACTCGTGGACTGTTCGAGAAAGAAAAAATATTTCCTCCCGAGTAAGCAAGGACAGTACTCTTAATGAAGTGATCACGGAAAGGTGGAGGAAAATGAAACAGTATCACATAGCGATAACTTAGTCATTTCATAATATTTAAGTTACTGCAGCAATGTTCAAAGGACAGAATCATAAGAAGATCACGTGAAACTAAAAGAAATTAAATATGGTTAGAAAATCTGTTGGAGAAAATAGATGCAAACAAATTTATTACCATGACGTATTGTCTTTGGCCTCTCTCTGTAATAAAGTTATGCTGGTTTAATTACTATAAAGTGTAATTAAAATTAAACTTCCGCTGCTTGAACCTGTATAAACAGCAAACTACACTGAGGTCTCAGAAGTCATGGAATGGCGAAATGCCCATATACAAACGACAGTAGTTTTGCGTACATAAGGTGTAAAATGGCAGTGCATTGGAGGAGCTGCCATTTGTACTCAGGTGATTCACGTGAAAAGGTTTCTGACATGGTTATTATCGCGTTAACAGATTTAGAACGCACAATGGTAGTTGGAACCAGACGTTTTGCATACGGAGTTTCGCAAATGTTTAGGAAATACAGTACTCCGAGATCCACAGTGTATGACCACGGACAAAGAAGTGGCCGATGGCCTTCACTTAAGGACCGAGATTTGGGGCGTTTTCCAAGAGTTGTCAGTGCTAACAGAGAAGCAACACTGCTTCAAATAACCACAGATATCGATGTGGGACGTACGACGAACATATCCGATAGGACAGTACGGTGAAATTTGCTGTTAAGGGCTATGGCGGCAGACGATCGAAGCGAGTGCCTTTACTAACAGAACGGCATCGCCCGCAGCGCTTCTGAAAGGCTTGTGACCATGTCGGTTGGACCCTAGAGAACTGGAAAACCGTGGCCTGTCAGATAAGTCCCGATTGCAGTTGCTAAGAGTCGATGGTATGGTTCGAGTGTGGTGCAGACTCATGCACCCAAGTTGTCATCAATGTACTGTGCAAGATAGTGGCGTCTTTAAAGGCGTGGGCTGTGTTTAATGGGCCCTCTGATCGAAATGAACCGATCATTGACTGGAAATGGTTATTTTTGGCTACTTGGTGTCCATTTTTAGCAATTCATGGACTTCATTTTCCCAAACAACTATGCCATGTCTGCAGGCCACGACTGTCTGCGGGTGGTTTGAAGAACGTTCTGATCGCTTCGAACAACGTGGCAACGTTGAGTTGCTGCACTGAGACAGGCAAAAGGAGGTCCGACACGATATTAGGGGGTATCCAAAGATTTTTATCCCCTCAGGTTATTTACCATACGGGAAACTCACTTTACACGTATGATATTCAAATTGTTCGCTGTAGGATTTCCGTTGTTAGTAGTGTTACTGTGGTGACGATCCCGATGTTAGCACTGTCGTGCGTGTTCTGCCTCTCCGCTAGGTGTTCAAATGTTCAAATATGTGTGAAATTTTATGGGACTTAACTGCTAAGGTCACCAATCCCTAAGCTTTCACACTACTTAACCTAAATTGGTTAAACACACACACCCATGCCTAAGGGAGGACTCGAACCTCCGCCGGGATCAGCCGCACAGTCCATGACTGCAGCGCCTAAGACCGCTCGGCTAACCCCGCGCGGCCTCCGCTAGGTCTTGGTAGGGGCTGTGCGAAGCCTTCAAAAGCGGTAGAAGGGACCGTCTCGTGGTGACTAGCTTCCGACTCACATGACTGAGGTTGCGGGAACTGCGTCGGCAGTCGGTACTTTGCCTGTCAGCTCATTTTGTGAGAAGAGTTCCCGATATAACCTTCTACAAAAGCACCAACTGGTGAAACCATATGCATTTGTTGCAGTGTGCTCTTCGCAGTGAAACAGATTTGTGCCTTGGCTCGAAATGTGCATCAGAGATTGGGTGGAGCGTGGAAGTAAACACTAGATTCCAGCCGAGTGGGTACGGCTTGGTAAAGTGTTGTTCTGTGCTGTCGGAACCACAAGATCGCCACCGCATGGAAGGATATGCTGGTCCTCCGTTTTGAATTTCCGCCTGGCTTCGCGGTGGATGGAAAGCTGTGTGGGAACCAAAACCAACGAGTTCTTACGGAATTTGATTTTGTGATGAGCACCCGTTCTTGTAATCTCACGGGAAGCAAAGGGTGATGCTGTTTACTAGTAACTTTAAATGGCGCCTGTAGAACCGTGTAATATCCACGACTATATTTCACTCAGAATAATTTTCACGATAGAATTGAGTGTGGAATTTCTTCGAACATTATCGCGTTATCAATCAAAAGGACTTCATCGACACTAAGAAATAATAAAAAATAATTATTAATTATGTAATAATTTAATTTGCTATGTCAGTAATATCTCAGACAATGGTAATGGAAAACAGACAATGCAAATCATCTCTGTTATCTGTGATAATTGTAGATCAGGGACGCTTCTTCTTCGAACCATTGAACTGGATGGACGCGATTGATGTAACACTGAGGTCTGTAAGAAACTGTAATGTGTTGTTAATTAATATTTGCAAAATATAGTTACTTTGGATGTGAAATGATTTTTATTTATTTCAAAGTTTAATCCATTGTAATTTTCATCCTATGTAAGTGTTAATTTTTCCACTCGGCTACTAAAGAGCGCAGCCATTTGCGTTAGTGATTTACAGCGCAGTTTATTAGTAAATGGTAGAAAAGTAATAAGCAATTTGCACTGAGAATATTTTCAAATGTTAATGCATAATGAGGCTAAAGCAAAATGATTTAATATATATTATTTGTTTGTGGTAAAATAGGATCTGAAGCGACAATCGATAAGTGATTCTCATCTCAGCCGTCATCTTAGTAAAATATTGCAGCGGCAGTTCTGAATAGAAATTTTTATCAGACACAGATGTTGTTGGTTATAAATAATAACTATAATAATTGTGGATTGGTGGCCCAGAACCTACTTTGAAAAGACAAGTTCAGCTTAGATTGAATCTTTAAATGCAGTGCAGATAGCACGGTACGTTATATAAATTCTTATCTGCTGATGTATGAAGCCTGATTATTTCGCACTACTTTCATGAAATATTTAATAAGAAAAATACGCCAGTGCTGTGCGCATGTAGTATTCTGTGACACACTGTTCATTTTGCTAAAGAGAAGTGCTTCCACCTCATATAACAGTAGTATTGAATTTGATAAACGATGTGCAATTTAGTGCCATTTACACTACTTTACAGACAACATTGCTACACAAATCTCAGGTGGAGATTTCTTTACCAAAGTGACGATTATTAGCCGGGAAAAGCAATGCTGAGATCCAACGACTTGTTACGTTGATAATAGGTAACTGGTTTTATTGGTGATCTTGCTGAAATAGCACAACACATAATCAATCCACAAACACTGCGCATGCCACAACCGGTTGGTTAAATAGTGAAAAGTGAGTTTTGTAATTTGAGTGCTTTTCTTAAACAGCCATAGTCTTTACTCTTGTAAATCACTTTCAAGCAAAAGCACTGTAATATTCAGCTATGAAATTTCACATCTATTAGTCAGTGATCAAGGTTTTAAGCAAGATTTTACTGCATGTTCATCCATAATAGTGCAGTTGTCCCTTTTCGACTTTGTTTTGGATAAATGCATTTATTGTTTTAATAATCACTCACTGAGGCAGTTTACCCCTTTTTTAAATTTTTTGGTCAGTTGGTAAAATAAAATAAAGGTCATAAAGTTCACCCGAGCGTTAGCCTCATTTAAACAACTGCCGTTCCGTGTAACTTTTGTAGATGCAAGAGTGTGAAAGGGATCTTCTTTCTGTTTTACAGTAATTGCCGTTTTAAGATTTTCCAATGTCACCTGCCAGAGGGGTGGCCATTTATGGTACAAGCTTTTGATAAGTGTGAAGACATTGATCTGAATTGTAAAATATTTTGGTTATTTGTTGTAAATCTTTAATTATAATAAAATGTCAGTTTCTAAAACTCCCCCTGCGGGTCTGGGGTAAGAATAGGCCCGAGGTATTCCTGCCTGTCGTAAGAGGCGACTAAAAGGAGTTTCAACCGTTTCGGCCTTTCATGTGATGGTCCCCCTTGGGGTTTGACCTCCATTTTTCAAAATTCCACAGAAGTACGAGCCTTTTGGGGAAGGACACCTTACGTGGTATATCACTGGTCCTCATTGCACCAAGACCTTGGCACTCAGCATTGTAACGGCGATGTATCCATACCCACTATTCCTCAAATTGGGCCTAAACGCCTGATGGGTTGTACAAGTTACGCCCATAGTGCGTCCCCATCTGCACCTACGATCATGATGGACCTTCCATGGCACCCGAAATCCAGCACGGTAGCCAGCTCGTTGTGGTGGGGTCGTCATGTACCCTCTAGGTTGTAGCCCCCTGACAACACAGGGATCGTACTGCCGATACCTGAGCTGCACCCTCCCCATGTCGGCCAAGGAGTAGATGCCCGTCTCCTTGGGGCATCAGGACTCCCGGCAACGGTCATCCTGCCAGGTGGCCCTTGCTGAGGCTGGGTGGCGCCCGTGGGGAGAGCCCCTGGTCAGAGTGGGTGGTATCGGGGCGGACGTTTCGCAGATGAAATGTCAACATGTATCAGGTCGCTCTGCGGCCGAGTCTTTTAAAAAGAAAGGTACTGTCTCTGGTTCTGGTTCTCCTGCCCTTTCCCCCTTGGCCACTCCCTGGGAGGAAGGACAGGCCCGCCGGCTTGGGGCGAAGTACTTCCCCCGCTATTTAGTCTGTTCTTGGACCGATGGGGAGCTCAGCACCAACCTGGAGCGCTGAGGCGTGCATGTCGTCCGGCGAGTCCAGTGCGGCCCCTAAGATCATCGCATCGACACCAGGGCCTTTATCCTCACCTTCGAGGGGGACGTTCTCCCAGAGAAGGTAAAGGTGATGTGCTACCGGTACGATGTGCGACCTTATGTCCTGCCTCCTATGCGCTGCTTTCGGTGTTTGCGCTTTGGGCACATGTCGTCACGGTGTGAGGCTGAGCCCCTTTGTGGCGATTGTGGACGTTCTCTTCATGAGGAACATACATGCACCCCACCACCTCGGTGCGTTAATTGTCCTGGCATCCACTCGCCTAGATCTTTAGACTGACCCGCGTATCAGAAGGAGAAGAAGATTCAAGAACTCAAAACATTGGATCGTCTCTCTTATTCTGAGGCCAGGAAGAAGTATGACCGCCTCCAACCCGTGCCGTTGACAACTTCGTTTGCCTCAGTTGTGTCCACTCCTTCCACAGTATCCTCACCCCTATCCTGTCCCCCCTACACCACCTCACCCCATCCGGGGTCTATGCCTCTGCACTGTCAGTTTTGGAGCCATCGGTGTAAATAAAGGTGTGACTGGAAAGTCGCGCACGAAGTTCGACAAACCGTGAGCAATATACTGCAGCCGGAGTACCCTCCTACGGGAGTGAGCTGAGGTCGAGATAAATATGAACCGGAGCCTGGAGCCAAGGTGGTGTCGGGCTCTCACCCTCTCTGAAGCTGGTAGGGAGGGCAAAATCCAATTGTCGAAGCAGGCGACGGAAGCGGACTCCAAGGGGCAGCAGGGCAGACACATACAACCCATACTGACGGTCGAGAGAATCGGCAAAGAAGGACTGATAAGAGGGGTGGTCGGGCATTGACAACAGCTGGCAGGCGTACCGACACAGCAGTACGTCGCGCCGGTAGGTCATTGGTAATTCAGCAGCTTCAGCATAAAGACTCAACGGGACTGGTGTAGAAGGCTCCGGTCGCAAGATGTAACCCCTGATGGTGGATGGAGTTGAAACAGCATATGAGGGATGGCCGAGCAGACGAGTAGACGAAGCTCCCACACTCCAGCTTCGATCGGACTATGGACCGATACAAGCGAAGCAGGACAGTGCGCTCCACTCCCCATGATGAACCACTAAGAACTCTGAGGACATTAAGGGAGCGTGTACAACGGGCCGCCAAATAAGCGACGTGCGGAGACCAACAAAGTTTCCTGTCCAAGGTGAGCCCTAGAAACTTAGTTGTTTCCACGAATGGGAGAACAACGGGACCGAGATGTAAGGATGGCGGAAGGAACGCTTTATATCGCCAAAAGTTGATACAAACCATCTTCTCTTCAGAGAACCGGAAGCCATTTGCCACACTCCATGAGTATACGCTGTCTAGACAACGCTGACAGCAGTGCTCCAGGGGACATGTTCTCCGGGCACTGCAGTAGATCGCGAAGTCATCGACAAAGAGAGAGCCTGAGACATTAGGTGGAATGCAATCCATAATTGGATTGATCGCGATGGCAAAAAGGGCTACGCTCAAGACGGAGCCCTGTGGCACTCCGTTCTCCTGGACGAAGACGTCGGACAATATGGAACCCACACGTACACTAAACTGTCGATTCGTTAAAAAGGAATCAATAAAAAGGGGCAGGCGACCGCGTACACCCCACCTGTGTAGATTGCGGAGGATACCTCCTCTCCAACAGGTATCATAAGCCTTCTCCAAATCGAAGAACATGGCTACCGTTTGGCACTTTCGCAAAAAGTTGTTCATGATGAACGTCGACAAGGTCACAAGGTGGTCAACAGCGGAGCGGCGGCGACGAAAGCCGCATTGAACATTGGTAAGTAGCCGTCGAGATTCAAGAGTCCAGACTAACCGAGCGTTAACCATGCGCTCCATCACCTTACAGACACAGCTTGTAAGTGAAATGGGGTGGTAACTAGAAGGAAGATGTCTATCCTTTCCGGGTTTGGGTATAGGAACAACAATGGCGTCACGCCAACGCATGGGGACCTGACCTTCGGCCCAGATGCGATTGTAGGTACGAAGAAGGAAGCTTTTGCCTGCCGCAGAAAGGTGTGCCAGCATCTGAACGTGAATGGCATCTGGCCCCAAAGCAGAGGACTGGGGCAGTGCAAGCGCACGTTCGAGTTCCCGCATAGTAAAGGGGGCATTATAAGTTTCCAGATTCAGCGAGTGGACGGAAGGTCGCCGAGCCTCTTCTGCCTCTTTCCTGGGAAGGAAGACAGGGTGGTAATGGGCGGAGCTTGAAACCTCCGCGAAAAAGCGGCCGAAGGCGTTGGAGACAGCCACAGGATCAACTAGGACCTCATTACCTGAGGTCGTCCGCCCCAGTAGCTGAGTGGTCAGCGTGACGGATTGCCGTCCTCTGGGCCCGGGTTCGATTCCCGGCTGGGTCGGAGATTTTCTCCGCTCAGGGACTGGGTGTTGTGTTGTGTTCATCATCATTTCATCCCCATCCGGCGTGCAGGTCGCCCCATGTGGCGCCGAATGTAATAAGACCTGCGATATGGCGGCCGGACCTGCCCCGCGAGGGGCCTCCCGGCCAATGACGCCAAACGCTCATTTCCATTTCATTTCCACCTGAGGTCAGGCCAGGTACCGAGGAGTGGGCCTTAATGCCCGACAGCCGGCGCAGGACACCCCAAACGACAGAAGAGGGAGTAAAACTGTTAAAGGAGCTGGTGAAAGAGGCCCAACAAGCTTTTTTGCTGTCTTTGATAACTCTACGGCATTGCGCTCGGAGTCGTTTGTATCCAATACAATTCGCCAACGTACGATGGCGGCGAAAGGTGCGTAAAGCACGTCGTCGAGCACGGATAGCGTCTCTACAAGCCTCATTCCACCAGGGGACGGAAACGCGACGTGAAGAAGAGGTAGTATGAGGAATGAAACGTTCGGCATCATTGATGATAACAGTCGTGAGGTATTCGACCTGACTGTCACAACTGGGAAAATCGTGGTCCGGATAGGTCGCCAGGGAGGAGTAAAGTCCCCAGTCAGTCTTCGGTATGTTCCAGCTCGAAGGACATGGGGATGGGGTGTAGTGCGGGAGACGAACGACACATTGGAAGTGGTCGCTCGAATAGGTGTCAGAAAGGACATACCACTCGAACCAATGGGCAAGAGTGGTAGAACAGATCGAGAGGTCCAAGTGGGATTAGGTATGAGTGAAGTCCGAGAGGAAAGTTGGGGCGCCAGTATTGAGGCAGACAAGATATGGTTGAAGACATCCGCCAAGAGGGAGCCTCTCGGACGGGATGCAGGAGAGCTCCAAAGGGGATGATGGGCACTGAAGTCGCCAAACAATAAAAACGGCGGAGGAAGCTGAACAATCAGGTGCATCATATCAGCCCGACTAACTGCGGATGACGATGGAGTGTAGACGGCACAAACTGAAAACGTAAAGGCAGAAAGAGTAATATGGACAGCTACTGCTTGGTGTGGGGTGGTCAATGGGATGGGATGGTAATAGACATCGTCCCAAACGAGCAACATGTCCCCACCATGAGCTGGAATACCGTCCACAGGGGTGAGGTCATACCGCTCCGAGATATAGTGTGTAAAGGCAATACGGTCAGTTGGGCGGAACTTGGTTTCCTGGAGACCAAGGACGAGCGGACAGTGCAGGCAGAGGAGCAGTTGTAATTCCTCCCAATTAGATCGAATACCTCTTATGTTCCAATGTAACAAGGCCATCGCTAGTCAGAAAAAAGGGGGGAACAAGACGGGGGAAGAGGCGGTCACCTCGACAGCCGCGGAGTTCGAGGTTTCGAGGGAACAACGCTACAACCGGCGGGAGGTGTATCCTGTTCCATCGAGTCGTCGTCAGTTGCGGCCGCTGTCCTGGGTTGCGTAGGAGGGGCAGCATCATTTGCCGACGAGAGGCCAGCTGAGCGACGGGCAGCAAAGCATCCCGGCGAAACTGAGGACGGCCGGGAGCAGTGACTCACAGATGGAGCGTCAGACGAAACGCGCCGGGATGGAGAGGGGGATAGAGACTTCTTCTTGGAGGCCTTCTTGGAAGTCTGAGGAGGCACAGGGATGGTGGGCTGGACCCGAAGAAGGTCCTCATGGGCGGGGTCCATTTTGGAACGCCGGACCTTGGAAGCCGGGGTCCGGAACGTTTCCCCGATGGACGCCTGAGAAGAGCATCGCTTCTCATGCCGCGGGGGAGGAGGATTTGGAAGGGAGGGATTTGGGTGGCGGAGGCATAGACCCCAGATGGGGGAGGAGGTGGAGGGGAGACTGGATAGGGGTGAGGATACTGTGGAAGGAGTGGACACAACCGAGGCAAATGAAGTTGTCAACGTCACGGGATGGAGGCGGTCATACTTCTTCCTGGCCTCAGAATAAGAGAAACAATCCAAAGATTTGAGTTCTTGAATCTTCTTCTCCTTCTGATACGCGGGGCAGTCTAAAGATCTAGGCGAGTGGATGCCAGGACAATTAACGCACCGAGGTGGTGGGGTGTATATATGTTCCTCACGAAGAGAACGTCCAGAATCGCCACAAAGAGGCTCAGCCTCACACCGTGACGACATGTGCCCAAAGTGCAAACACCAAAAGCAGCACATAGGAGGCAGGACGTATGGTCGCACATCGCACCGGTAGCACATCACCTTTACCTTCTCTGGGAGAACGTCCCCCTCGAAGGCGAGTATAATGGCCCCGGTGTCGATGCGACGGTCTTTGGGGCCGCACTGGACTCGCCGGACGAAATGCACACCTCGGCGCTCCAGGTTGCCCTGAGCTCCTCATCAGATTGCAGTAGGAGGTCCCGATGAAAAATAACCCCCTGCATCCTATTGAGTGCCAGATGCGGGACAATGGACACTGGGATGTTCCCTAGGCGGTCGCACGCCTGGAGAGCCGCCGACTGTGTGGCGGAGGTGGTCTTTATAAGAAAGGACCCCGAAAGCATTTTACTGAGAGCCTCGATTTCCCCGAAGATGTCCTCGACGTGCTGAACAAAGAACATGGGCTTGGAGGTGGCGAATGTCCCCCCATCAGTCCGAGAACAGACCAAATAGTGGGGGAAGTACTTCGCCCCAAGCCGGCGGGCCTGACCTTCCTCCCAGGGAGTGGCCAAGGGGGAAAGGACAGGAGAACCAGAACCAGAGACAGTACCTTTCTTTTTAAAAGACTCGGCCGCAGAGGGACCTGATACATGTTGACATTTCATCTGCGAAACATCCACCCCGATACCACCCACTCTGACCAGGGGCTCTCCCCACGGGCGCCACCCAGCCTCAGCAAGGGCCACCTGGCAGGATGACCGTTGCTGGGAGTCCTGATGCCCCAAGGAGACGGGCATCTACTCCTTGGCCGATGTGGGGAGGGTGCAGCTCAGGTATCGGCAGTAAGATCCCTGTGTTGTCAGGGGGTTACAACCTAGAGGGTACATGACGACCCCACCACAACGAGCTGGCTACCATGCTGGATTTTGGGTACCATGGATAGTCCATCATGATCGTAGGTGCAGATGGGGACGCACTATGGGCGTAACTTGTACAACCCATCAGGCGTTTAGGCCCAATTTAAGGAATAGTGCGTATGGTTACAACGCCGTTACAATGCTGAGTGCCAAGGTCTTAGTGCACGGAGGACCAGTGATACACCACGTAAGGCATCCTTCCCCAAAAGGCTCGTACTTCTGTAGAATTTTGGAAAAATGGAGGTCAAACCCCAAGGGGGACCATCACATGGAAGGCCGAAACGGTTGAAACTCCTTTTAGTCGCCTCTTACGACAGGCAGGAATACCTCGGGCCTGTTCTTACCCTGGAGCCGCAGGTGGGTAGCTGAGGGTGTCCCAAGGAATTGAAACCTCTAGGAACTGTACCGCCAAGACTTTATGGACTCTGTAAGTCGACAAAGAAGGGGTGCCATTGCACCCAATTGTCAGCAATATTAGGGCACCTACATACTTGCTTGCCAAAAAAAAAATGGTTCAAATGGCTCTGAGCACTATGCGACTTAACTTCTGAGGTCATCAGTCGCCTAGAACTTAGAACTAATTAAACCTAACTAACCTAAGGACACCACACACATCCATGCGCGAGGCAGGATTCGAACCTGCGATCGTAGCGGTCACTCGGTTCCAGACTGAAGCGCCTTTAACCGCACGGCCACACCGGCCGGCGCTTGCCATAAACCTGGCAGAATTGCTGAGCCCTTTTGTAGGTAAATGCCCTCATCACGTTAGTAATTCCATGGATTTCGTAAAACATCTCGACAACTTCAACCTGAAAGGCTCAGATATCCTGATGAGTTCTGACTTTTTTCCGTTATTCACCAGGGTGCCTCTTCGAGAGTCAGTTGAGCTTATTGCACAGAAATTTGACGAGAAGGGGACCGACCTTTTCAAGCACGTTCTGACCTCCATGTATTTTCTCTTTAATGGAGAATACTGTGGACAAACAGAAGGAGCCGCAATGGGGAGCCCACTCAAGAGTGTAGTTGCAAATTTCTATATGGAATAATTCGAGGAGGAGGCTTTGGCGACATCCAAATGTAAACCTACTTGTTTTCTACGTTATGTGAATGACACGTTCGTGATCTGGCCCCGTGGAAGGGACAAGCTCCTAGACTTCCTTACACACCTGAACTCCATGTATCCGAAAATGAAATTCACTATGGAGACCGAAGCAGAAGGAAGATTACCATTCCTGGAAGTCATGGTCAAAAGAAGGGCGGATTGACTCTGGGCCACGGGTATACAGGAAGAAAACGCACACCGACCTCTTTTTGCATGCCGATAGCTGCCACCACCCTGCACAGTGGAATGGGGTGCTACAAACACTAGTGCACAGGGCGCGAAACGTCTCTGACACAGAGAGTCTGCCCAAGAGCTGGAACACCTCAAAACTATATTCCGGAAAACGGGTACTCGGAATCGCTGGTCAGACGCACTGCCCACCCCACCACTACAGCACAGCGTGTGGAGACGGAAGAAGTCACGGGGAAAGAGATAGCCACTGCCTGTATACTGTATACTGGCGCACTATCGGGGAAAATAGGACGAATATGAAGGAAACACCGAGAAGGAATGTCTTTTGCCCACCAAATAAAACACGAGCATTATTGGAAAGTGTCAAAGACGATCTCGGTTTGCAGAAGGCCGGCGTATACCAGATTCCGTGTCAATGTTGGAAGACTTATATTGGACAGACAGTGCGCACCATCGAAGATCGTTGCCGAGAACATCAGTGGCACACTCGAATTGGGTACCTCAACAAGTCGGCGGTCGCAGAGCACTGTTTGTCCGAAAATCACGAAATGGGCTATCAACATACCAGGGTCTTGGCACAGACATCTAAATACTGGGACAACGTCGTTAGAGAGGCTATCGAAATTCGTTCCAGAGACGGACTCATCAACCGATATTGCGGCTACAACCTCAGCACGGCATGGGAACCTGCAATGAGTCTAATTAAAAAGAGGTTCTGCAAAGGAAACGAACGGGCGACTAGGGCGGACGAGGTAATTACACCGACGCCACCACAGACGCCGACTGCAGCGTCTCAGCGATCGCTGACGCTCGGGCGCGGACCGCGGAGAGAACGCCAAGCGAGGGGATGAGATTTCATACGGCCGCCCGCCCTCAGGAGCTCAGTTCGTCAGCGCACCCGACGATGGCGACACGTCTGACCGCCGAAATATTGTGCCCGTTGGACACTATGGACCGGTAGTACACCTGTGGACTCTGCGAGCAAGATATACGATGGGAGAAACTGAAGAATCACATTTTCTTCTTTTCTTGCTGGGAGGGTCCACTCCTGGTGTGGTCTCTAGCCCAGTTTGGAAGTAGAATGTGGTCAGTGAGTTACATTAAGAAGTATCCAGCATCCCTGGGGAGTGGAGAAGTTTTCGCGAAATTGAGGCTGTGACGCACTCCATGCTTTTGGTGGCTTCAGCTGGTGCCTGTCCTCACTGTCGACCCAGAGAATAACTGAGATTGACTTTTTTGTCCTTTGTGGCCATCAAAGGACAGGATGACACGGAACTGTCAAAGCAAAGTGAAGAAGCCGGTTACTTTCCTCCCAAAAGTTCTGTGCATTCAATCTAATCAGCCACCCCTGCCACAGTGCTTGGCAGGGAGAGGGTGTCCAATCAGTGGTACACTAGAAAACGTCAGTACGAACATCCAGTTTGCTGAAGTGCGTTATGTACATGTAGGTCGGAGATTTCTGCTGGGTTCCCCTATTTTTCGTGAAATATGCGAATTCCGGCTCGTCTCATTGGCAACAACGTTGAGTAATCCCCTCCATGTGGTGCTTCTTTTGGAATTTGGGAGTTGAGGGTGGAGAAGGAAGTTTCTGTGCTCTTCCTCTCCGAGCTTCCATCTGGTGAAGGTGCCACCTTGCACATTTTTCGAGGAAAGATCAGTGATCCTTGGTATTCCGCGGTCTAGGGGTAGCGTAGTAAATTCGTAATCAAGATATCCTTAGTCCACGGTTCGAACCCCGCCACCGTTTAAATTTCGAATAAAACTCCTCAGAAACGGTGGCAGAGGACCTCTGTCATAAGAAGTCACTCTCATTCCGCCAACGGCGTTGTCAAAGAGGGCGGAGGAGCGGATTCAGATTCGGGTCACTTTTCTGCCATTGGTGTACCAAACTGACCATAAGGCGAAAGAATAGCAGTGATCAAAGGTATAACGATGCAGAAGGCAACGGAAACAACTGCATTAGAGACACATAACGTGTAACTGTGGCCTGCAATTGAAAAAGTTTCATGATGATCTCTCCATGGGCAATACACTGCGGACTAGTCCCCATTCGGACTGCCAAGGTGGAGGCGACAGAGAAAAATATTGAATAACCGACGAAAGGATGTTCTAAGAGTCGGTGCTCGGAATGTCACAAGGTCGAACGTGGTAGGAACACTAGAAAATATGAAAAGGGAAATCCTAAGGCTCAATGAAGATAGAGTGGGGGCCAATGAACTGAAATAGAAAGAAGACAAGAATTTCAGGTCGGATGGCTGCAGGGTAGGCCCTAATATCAACAGCAGCAGAAAATTGTATAACAGGAGTATGATTCGTTATAAGTAGCAAGGTGGGGCAGAGTGTGAGTTATTATTAACAGATCAGTAATAGTGTTTTTCTCATCAGAACCCACGAAAACCAACACCGAGACGATAAATGGGAGATGAGAATCTGATAGTCATG
The DNA here is from genome assembly GCF_021461395.2 of Schistocerca americana. Classification (NCBI taxonomy): domain Eukaryota; kingdom Metazoa; phylum Arthropoda; class Insecta; order Orthoptera; family Acrididae; genus Schistocerca; species Schistocerca americana. The sequence goes on from NC_060122.1 coordinate 685,765,704, forward strand.
GGGGACTGGAATAACGTTGTAAGGGAGGGAACAGAAGTAAGTGCTCTAGTCGTCCATAGCGATAGTCGTCGCTTCGCACCTTAGCTAGCTGTGAGGGAATGTTAGTCATTGGAAATAGTTGTGGTATGGACACGGACAAGATTCAAGAATTAGTACATGTTATTTGATTGCTGTTAGCCACAGAACATCAGACTGGACATCACTGGAGTACTCAGCTGGTGTATTTTAACCACTGAGCATTTAATTCTACAGTGAGAGGAAACCGGCCACCCACCTATCATACCAGCCTCTCTTCACCCAGCCAGGAACCACAAAACATTACAAGAGAACACAGTCACAACAGGAAGTGTGACAGCAGACAGCTTGAAAGGAGGAATAAGAGAGGAGGAAGACTAAATAAGTTCTGGAATAAATGAGTTATTAACAGCGAATACTCTGTTCAAGAATCACAGGAGGACAACTTACATTTCGAAACGGCCGTGAGATACGGCAAGATTTCAGTTTGGTTAATTCATGAACCGGCAGATTCCGAAATTAGATACTGGAATGCAAGGCATACCCAGGAGAAGATATAGACTCAGATCACAATTTATTAGTGATGAAGAGTAATCTGAAGTTGAAGAAACTTTTCGGAAAGAACCAATGCACAAAGAAATGGGAAGCGGAAGTACTAAGGAATGAAAAAATACGCTTGAAGTTCTCTTAGGCTATAGATACTGCAATGATAAATATGTCAGTAGGCAGTTCAGTTGAAGAGTAATAGACGTACTAAGAAGGGCGATCAAAGAAGTTGGAAAGAAAAGCATACGCACTAAGAAAGTAACTGCGAAGAAACCATGCGAAACAGAAGAAATACTTGATCGCTGGAAGAAGGAAGTACAAAAATTCACGGAAATTCAGGAATGCAGAAATAAAAGCCACTTTGGGATGAAATAAATAGCAAGTGCAGGGAAGCTAAAGAAATATGTTTACTTGAAAAAATATGGAGAGATCGCAAAAGAAACGATTGCCTGCAGGACTGACGAGGCATATAGAAAAGTCAAAACAACCTTCAGTGACATTAAAGCAAGGGTGATCAAAGGAATGAGCAGGTAGGAGGAAAGAACAGGTAGGAGGAAAGAGCAGGTAGGTGCAAAGAGTACACTGAAGGCCTCTATGAGGGAGAGGACATGTCTGATGTTGTGATAGAAGCAGAAACAGGAGGGGATTTAGAGAAGATAGGTGATCCAGTATTAGAACCAAAATTTTTGAAGAGCTTTGGAGCACTTAAGAACAAACAAGGCAGACGGGACAGACAACATTCTATCAGAATTTCTAAAATCATTGGGGCAAGTGGCATCAAAGCGACTCTTCAATTTGGCGTGTAGAATGCATGAGTCTGGCGATATATCATCTGAATTCGGAAAAAGGTCATTCACACAATTCCGAAGATTGTAAGAGCTGACAAGTGTGAGAATCATCGCACAACAAAGTTAACGGCTCATGCTTCCAAGTTAATAACAAGAATAACATCCAGAAGAAGGGAAAATAAAATTGAGGATGCGTCAGATGACTTTCAGTTTGGCATTAGGAAAGGTAGAGGAACCAGTGAGACAGTTCTCGCGTTGCGGTTGATAATGGAAGAAGACTAAAGAAAAATCAAGACACGTTCACGGGATCTGTCGACAGGGAAAAGCGTTCGACAACGCAAAATGGTGCAAGATGTTCGAAATTCTGAGGAAACTAGTGGTAAGCCATAGAGAGAGTCGGTTAGTACACAAAACGTACAAGAACCAAGAGAGAATAATAATACTTGATAACCAAGTACGAGGTGCTCGGATGAAAAAGGGGTAAGCCAGGGATGCAGCTTTTCACCCCTACTGTTCAATCAATAAGTGGAATAAGTAGCGACGAAAATAAAAGATAGGTACAAGTGTGGGATTAAAATTCAAGTTGCAATGAGTTCAAAGATACGATCCGCTAATGACACTTCCATCTTAGTGTAGGTGATGAAAGGAATGGTCTAATGAGTTCAAAATATGGACTGACAGTAAATCGGGGAAAGACGAAAGCAATAGGAAGTAACAGAAATGAGAACATCCCTGGCCAAGAGTAGTCTACTAATATCAGACATTGTCCTTAAACTGAGGTCGAAATTTCTGAGGGTGTACGTTTGGAGCACTGCATTGTATGATAGTGAAATATGGACTGTGGGAAAACTGGAGCAAAAGAGAATCGAACATCTAAAATGTGGTAGTCCAGAAGAACGTTGAAAATTAGGTGGACTGATAAGGTAAGTAATGAGGAAGTTTCTGCGCAGAATCGGTGAGGAAAGTAATTTATGGAAAGCACTGACAAGAAGGGACAGAATGATAGGACATCTGTTAAGAAATCACGAAGTTACTTCCATGGCATAGAGGTAGTTGTAGAAGGCAAAAGCTGTAGAGAAAGACAGAGACTGGAATACATCCAGCAAATAATTGACGGCGTAGGTTGCAAGTGCTACTCTGAAATGAAGAGGTTGGCACAGGAGAGAAATTCGTGGAGGGCCACACCAAAAATGTTTTGCCTATGGAAGAATGGAAGGCTTGAGCACACGTGACGAAAGTTCAGAATTAGTCATTACCAAGGCAGGGACTGCAAAACGTATGGCGGAGAGCTGAGCACCAAGCAGTCAATAATCGCTAGACCAGTGCAGCACAAACAAGAGCCACCGCCCGGAACGAGTGTCACAGACATGTTAAAGAACACCCACCTTTTTAAACTGGTAGGGGCAAATCCTAAGCTCTGTCTTCGACCAAGCGTGGTAAGGAGGCGGAAAATGTCCGGTCAAACTACTCATCAAACGGTCCGGCCAGAATACGCTTGTAACCATTGGCACGGTGCAATAACTGCGCTAGATCCCTATACGGTCAGCACCAACATACGGGTCAAGCTGTACGCACAGACCGGGAAAATCAGCCACACTAACAGTTCTCTCAAAGACTCGCTCTAACCCTCGGCCCGACTCACCTCAACCGTTCTCCGCCATAGAGCACTAGCTGCCCAGATATTCAAAGATGGTGCTCAAGCTCGTTGGTTACGTGTCATTCACTTCTCCAGACGGCTCACTATTGTGAATATATTAACACCATTGAAATATATTGTTCGTGGTAAATAAAGTAACAGACATCACTGAAGTCCAGTGTCACACAGTTAAAAGAGCAATCAATAAACCAAAACGCAAAAACGAAGATATTACAACACTGTGTTCAGATCTGCTTATAGAATATCGTCCAAGTTATGTGACTGGATTCGTGAATTTCTGTCAGAGAGGTCACATTACATAGTAATTGACGGAAGTCATTGACTGAAGCAGAAGTGATTTCTGGCGTTCCCCAAGATAGTGTTATAGACCTTTTGCTGCTCCTTGTCTATATAAATCATTTAGGAGACAATCTCACCAGTTGTCTTAGGTGGTTTGCAGACGATGCTGTCGTTTATCGGCTAGTAAAATCATCAGAAGATCAAAACAAACTGCAAAACGATTTAATAATGATATTCGTATGGTGCAAAAATTGGCAATTAACCTTAAATAACGAAAAGTGTGAGGTCATCCACATGACTGCTAAAAGGAACCCGTTAAACTTTGATTACTCGATAATTCAGTCAAATCTGAAGGCCGTAAATTAAACTAAATACCTAGGAATTACAATTACGGACAACTTAAATTGGAAGGAGTATTTAGAAAATGTTATGGGGAAGGCTAATAAAAGACTGCGTTTTATTGGCAGGACACTTAGAAAATGTAACAGGTCTACTAAAACAAGTGCCTATACTACGCTTGTCCGTTCACTTTTAGAATACTGCCGCACGGTGTGAGATTCTTACCAGACACGGTTACCGAGTACATCGAGAAAGTTCAAAGAAGGGCAGCACGTTATGTATTATCGCGAAATTGGGAGGAGTGTGTCACTGAAATGATATAGGATCTGGGGTCGACAGCATTAAAACAAAGGCGTTTTTCATTGCGCCGGGGCCTTCTAACGAAATTTCAATCACCAACTTTCTCCTCGGAATGCGAGAGGTTTTTTTTTTTTTTTTTTTTTTTTTTTTTTTTTTTTTTTTTGCGCTGGCCTACGTAGGGAGAAACGATCATCATAATAAAATAAGGGAACTCAGTGCTCACACGGAAAGATATAGGTTTTCGTTCCTTCCGCGGGCTGTACGAGTTAGGAGTAATAGAGAATTATTATAAAGGTGGTTCGATAAACCCTCTGCCAGGCACTTAAATGTGATTCGCAGAGTATCGCTGTAGATGTAGATATAGATGAAGAGAACAGAAAATAGGTCACCATCGGTCGTATGTCATGTCATGTATTATGTTGTACGTGACTAAGTTATGTTGGAATATGTTTTGTAATAATTACATTGAGTCTACATGATTAAATATAACGCACTGATGATAGCTGGACTATTACGTGAAATCTAGATAGGAAATAGAAAATGCAAATTATATTACGACCGATGCTGACCTATCTGCGCTGGATTACGTCACGATCGTGGGGAACAGTCATAGCCATGGAACCAAACATGATGAAGTTTCAACAGTTAGACTCGTAGATAATCTGTACGCTATGATTCTACATCTATTTACATACTCTGCACGCCATGGTGTAGTGCATGGTGGAGAATTATATTATACCATTATATGTGTCTCCCACTACTATTTCGTTTATAAACGAAATTTCGGGAAACAGTTGGTTGCATCCACTATGTGATCCCCGGTCTCGATATTCTTGTGGTCGTTATGCGGTTCTTTCAAAATCAGTAATGTTTCGCGGATCGAACATCGTGTCTCTCTTACAAACGTTTTGATATCAGAACTGCCAGCATCTCCCTAGACCCTCTCATACACACAGAATCGCTTGGTAATAATATTGTGAAAGCGCCGACTTATTTTAGCAGCTCTGGTACTCTACTAGGATTCACATTAGACGGTGGGTACAAAAGTTTGCAAATGCCGCTTTTAAAATAAAGGATATTTATTAATTTTGGGAATAAGTGCCACATGCTAAGATGGTTTTTTCGTGTAGTAGACATTTTTAGAATGCAACGTATCTGAGATGCCCTGCTAAACCCGTAGGACAGGTCGGGTAGTTGGAATTGTAGAAAGGGGCCAAAATGATCGGTTGTCAGTCACACTCGAACACATAACTTTATTTATTTGACCAAACATTACAGTACAAACTCTCGAACTTAGTTATCGGTGGAATACGTCACACTGTCTTATGCTTTAAGGGCACAACCACTTTAAATTTAAAAAAACGGCTAAAAGCCATTAACTCAAAGTTCAGACGCCAAAAATAATATTCAGAAGGCAGAAGGCCTCACGTTGAGTGCTATAATTTGGCTGAAGGCCCAAAAATCTAACAGTTGAAAAGCAACAACCTTAATTTGAAGACAGCTGAAGACGGATGATTTAAGACTAAATGTAAAATTAAATAATCTTCAATTAGGCTGAAGGCCCCAAACAATTTAACACTTAACAAGCAACGAACTTTAATTTTAACGTGGCTGAAGGCCCATGACTTAAAACACAACTAAAAACGATTCAACTTTAATTCAAAACCATCGGCTAAGAGCCATACAAATAGACACAACAGAAAATAAGAAAAGGCAGTGCAGCTAACGGCGCTCAGAAATTTCGGGGGTCGGCCAGCTCTTGAAATACTAACTTTCACTTAGGTGAGAGAGGCAGGCGGCCCAACCATTCTCGATCCGACGACAACCCAACCAACAGACGGTTAACGAACCCACCGACGAGGTAACTTGCGCTCCACTCAACCAGCACACAACCCCGAGTTCAATGCAAAACGTAAAAGTCATGGACGCCCACAACCAAGCATACATTAAGCTGTCGAACTACAGACCGTGCTAGACAGCGACAACACAGTGAGGAAAGAACACTGCCTAAATTTACGTCAATGGCCAGAGTGGGTAACGGGAACGTTAACGGCCACAAGGCAGAAAAATCCGCTGGTGCACTTCAAATGCCAATAACCAAATACAGTTAGACGCCACCGGACAGTGGCTAAACCTTCGCCAACTCGAACACACACGTTGTTGCTCGTGGGAATGTCCTAACAGCCATCAACGAGAACCAAACAGCACAATGTGAACAGTCATGACTTGCTGGTAATTTAAATCCAAACTCAACTTTCGTGTCCAGGATCAGTGAGCCATGGAGCTCGTAACAATGGGAACAGCCCCACACACCCCGACACTGTGTAGAGACCGCCAGCAGGCCTGGCCAACCCACGCCCCGCGGAGATTTCCTCGCTGCTCCAGGCCAACGGACCGACTGCTGGCACACCAGCACGGAGACAGCACTAAAATAACTGAGCAGTCGAGATCACAAGTTACACACAACTTGACAAACACTAGGACGAAGTCACCGAGCATTGACACTGTCGAACCACGAGTTGAGACACACACCGCTAACCCATAAGCGACCGGCGAGCAAATACACGTCGCCCGGTAAGACGCCCAGCCGACGATCAACCAAGACCGTCCACAGTTCAAGTCATGTGTGCCGGCGACGGTCGGGCGGTTCATTGCTATACACTACTGCTCCAACCCGACCAACTTCCGCCGCGTCCCAACTCTACGACAGCATGGTCCGAACTGCTCTGCAGGCGCGTTCCAACTCGCTGCAGATACGAACTAACTCCAAACACACGACAACTGGGAAGTAATAGCAGTCAGCAAAGATTTTTTTTTTTTTTTACTTTATTGTTATTTTAAAACCTGTACAACTCAGGTAGGCTGGCAGCGGCACACTACGCCGCTCGTCAGCCATAGCGTTTTACAAGAGTATAAAAAAATGGTGAATGACAATTAACAAAGTGACGGGCAGAAGAGAGAGGTCACAGAGACACAAAAAACACGGAGTCGTTCACATGTGACGATAACAACACTGAAAACACGTTGGCACGGCGCACAAAACACTGATGAGTCCGACGGCACAAGTGAACGTAGGAGTGGGGCGGCGGACACCAAAAACACTATATGACGTCACACACACGAGACACAGAAGGTGACGATCTCCGGCGCGCAAATGTTCACGATGCGTGTGCAAGTCCGGGGACCTGCCAAGAGAGGAGGAGGAGGAAGGGGAGTGGGAGAGCGAGAGGGGAGAGCAGAGATGCCACGGGCAGGGGAGATAGGGGGGAGGGAGGAAGGGGGAGAGGAAGCCTGGGGGAAGAGGGGGAAGGGAGGGGACGGAGAGATGGAAAAAGAAGGGAAGAGAAGAGAAGGGAGGGAGGGTGCCGAAAGGAAAGGACACGGGAAGTGGAGGGCGGGGCAGGGTCAAAGTTGATAGGAGGGGTAGATGGAGGGGACGAGGACATCATCAGGGAGAGGGAGCTGGCGGAAGCCACCTTGGGAGAGGGTAAGGAGGGTGGACAGATGGAGACCGGGTGGGACGTGGGAATACAGGCGCGGCAGCGGGCGGGGGTGGGAGAGGATCGGGGAGACGAGCAGGTGAGGAGGATCAAGTTTACGGGAGGTGTACAGGATCCGTATCCTTTCAAGGAAAAGGAGGAGGTGGGGGAAGGGGATGAGATCGTACAGGATCCGCGTGGGGAAGGGGAGACGGATGCGATAGGCGAGGCGGAGAGCATGGCGTTCAAGGATTTGGAGGGATTTATAAAAGGGAGGGGGGCGGAGATCCAAGCCGGATGGGCATAACAAAGGATAGGGCGGATGAGGGATTTATAGGTGTGGAGGATGGTGAAGGGGTCCAGACCCCACGTACGGCCGGAAAGGAAATTGAGGAGACGGAGGCGGGAACGTGCCTTGGCTTGGATTGTCTGGAGATGGGGAGTCCAGGAGAGGCGACGGTCGAGGGTGACGCCAAGGTACTTAAGGGTGGGAGTGAGGGCGATAGGACGGCCATAGATGGTGATGTAGAAATCAAGGAGGCGGAAGGAAGGGGTGGTTTTGCCTACAATGATCGCCTGGGTTTTGGAGGGATTGACCTTGAGCAACCACTGGTTGCACCAAGTGGTGAACCGGTCAAGATGGGATTGGAGAAGGTGTTGGGAGCGCTGCAGGGTGGGGGCAAGGGCAAGGAAGGCGGTATCATCGGCAAACTGGAGCAGGTGGACGGGGGCTGGCGGCGGCGGCATGTCCGCCGTATACAAAAGGTACAGAAGGGGGGAGAGGACGGAGCCTTGGGGCACACCGGCAGAGGGGAAAAAGGTGTAGGAATCTGCGTTATGGATGGTGACATAGGAAGGACGGCGGGAGAGAAAGGAGCCGATCAGACGGACGTAGTTAATGGGAAGGGCGAAGGTTTGGAGCTTGAAGAGGAGACCGGAATGCCATACGCGGTCATAGGCACGTTCGAGGTCCAGGGAGAGGAAGATTGCGGAGCGACGGGAATTAAGCTGTTCAGAAAGGAGATGAGTGAGGTGAAGGAGAAGGTCGTCGGAAGAGAAGGACGGCCGAAAGCCACACTGGGTAACGGGAAGGAGGCGGTGCTGGCGGAGATGCTGGTGGATGCGTCGGGTGAGAGTAGATTCCAGGACCTTGCTGAAGACCGAGGTAAGGCAGATGGGACGGTAGGAGGAGACGGCGGACGGCGGTTTGCCAGGTTTAAGGAACATGAGGATACGGGAGGTTTTCCACAGGTCGGGGTAGTAACCGGTGGACAGGACTACATTGTAGAGCCTGGCCAGGGTGGAGAGGAAAGGGACAGGAGCTTCACGAAGGTGACGGTAGGTGACACGATCGTGACCAGGAGCGGTGTTGCGTTTTGTGCGGAGTGTAGCAATGAGATCCTGTGTAGTGATAGGGGCATTGAGTTCCGTGTGTGCAATGTTGTCCAAGTACTGGAAACCAGGAGCGAGGGGAGGGGAAGAGGTGTCAGTTCGATCGCGGATATCCGGGAAGAGGGAGTAATCGAACTGGGGATCATCGGGGATGGAAAATACATCAGAGAGGTAGGAGGCAAAGTGATTGGCCTTACTAAGGGAGTCAGGGAAAGGGTGATCATCATGGAGAAGAAGATAATAGGGGGAGGGTTTAGTTCCGGTAAGGCGACGGAAGGCCGACCAGAACTTGGACGAGTTGATTGGTAGGGTAGCATTTAAACGGGTGCATGTCTGCCGCCAGTCCCGGCGTTTCTTAGCCATGAGCAAATTACGAATGTGTCGCTGGAGTTGCCGGTGGCGTCGTAGTGTGTCCGGGTCACGCGTGCGGAGGAAGGCACGGTAGAGACGACGGGATTCACGGAGGAGGAGAACGGCCTGTGGGGGTAAGGTAGGACGGTGGGGGTGGATGGCGACAGTAGGGACGTGGGCCTCCACGGCCTCAGACAAGGTCTGCTGGAGAAAGGAGGCGGCTTGGGTGACATCGTCTGGGTGGTGGTAGGTGAGAGGGTGGCTATCGACCTGGGTGGAAAGGGTATCCTGGTAGGCATTCCAGTCGGCGCGGGAATAGTCGTGGACATATTTAGGGGGAGGGTCAGTACGAGGGTCGGGGTGAGGGCGACGACCGACTGAAACGGTGAGGAGGACAAGGAGATGGTCGCTACCAATAGGCTCCAGGACATCCACCGTGATGCGGCCAAGGAGGTTGGGGGAGGAGAGGATAACATCAGGAGTGGAGTTGGATTCAGGACGGGTGTGCTGGGGGATGGGAATGAGGTCGCCTTGAAGGGAGGAGAGGAACCGATGCCACCGCCGTAACTGGGCGGCGGAACGACTATGGATGTTGAGGTCGGCGGCGATTACGTAGGAGGAGAAGGTACGGTCAATGTGGGAGAGGAAGTCGAAGGGAAGAGGGGCGTTAGGGCGGACATAGATGGTGGCGCAGGTAACGGTAAGGCCAGGGAAGAAGAGACTAAGGATCAGGTGTTCGGTGGGGTCGGGAAGGAGAGGTTGGAGCCGAACGGGGATCTGGCGATGGTGCCCAATGGCAACTCCGCCACGCGCAATTGGGAGGGGATTGTCGGAGCGGTGGAGGAGGTACGGCGAAGTGTGGACGGTGTGGTGGGGTTGGAGGAAGGTTTCATTTAGGAGGAAGGCGTCCACGCGGTGGGTGGCAAGGGTATGGAGAAAGAGGTTCTTGTTGGCAGGAAGGGAGCGGATGTTGTTGAAAAGGATGCGGTGCTGTCGCGCCATGACAGGGATTTAAACGAGGGTGTCAAGACGGGAGAAGGTGAAATGGGCCTGGTTGTTGGAGTAGGTGGCGTACATTTTGAGGTGGAAAACGGATCGGGCGGCGAGGGAGATCTGTTGGAGGGTGTGTGGGCGCTGAAAAGGATGTACATTCTGCAGGACAATGGTGAGGAATCGGATGATGTCCTCAGCGGTAGGGGGTGGGCGAAGGGAGTTGCCGGGAGGGGTGGAGGCGTCCAGAGGGCGGACAGGAACGGTGAGTTCAGGAGTGGTAGGAGGGGGTCAGCAAAGATAATACGCCAGGGCTTATATCGATAAGCGCCGCTACTGCCGCTCACGTGGAGGAAAAGCAGCAACTCAGTGACAACAGAAATTGAAACAAACATAAAGAGGTGGCAGTATGGTAAAAGAAAAAAGGATGTAAAATAAGACATTGCGGGAACACGAGCCACGCAAGGCTCAGTATCTAGTGCAGAAGAATTCTCTCTAAACAACATTTAAAGGTAAGCTCGACACCATAATTAAAATTTACACACAGTACAGTGTACTTCAAGTAGCCATTTCCGCCTCCAAAACGTGTCACGAAAACGTGCCGAGCCCTCTACAAAGGGATGGACAGATCTCCCCAGGACACACTGCAAGTCTTTTGTTCTACCGCACGACATAAAAAATTAAGAGACCGAGTTTATCCGCAGTAATTCGGAGAATATTGTGGAGAAGAACGTGAAACCGGAGGGCGAGAAATATGAGAATTTTTGAGGGAGGCCAGAAGAGCTGGCCCGGAGAAAACAGCGTTAATAAAAGGCGGTTTCGGGTATGCGAACGGCAATCTAATCTTCCGCAAGCCAAAATTAGACGGCGGAGGAATTTTAAGATAACGCCAAGTAATAAAGTTCAAGCGACAGCGCATGTAATATTGCTGCCAAAGGCGAAGTTTGGGCAAAGCCACGCCATGCCGAGCCGTGGACGGCGCCGCTCCAGGCACTGCGGAATTAATCTGCGCGGCGACGAACAACGCCGACGCGGGCTAGAGATGTCATAAACCTCAAATGGGGGGCGGAGGGGCGGTCAGGACGCGATGCGTTTCCTCCGCGGAGGAGAACGTAATTAACTGGGCGGAATCTGCGGAGAGACGACCAGCGAGACGCCGTAAATACGCCGCGCTCTTCTTCCCCGCTGCGAGCGTTTTTCCTCTGTACAACACGGCTGCAGACATCTGCAGACGTTCTAATAGTTACAGATACAATGTAAGACATAACAAACAACACGTCACGAAGAAATTATCCAAATGGGACCGAAATCGGTATATCCGATGTATTTTACAAACAAACAGATGATTACAATTTCAGAAAAGAGAAAAAGATTCACAGACTGAGAAAGACAACAACGCCTTGGTCCACCTCTGACCCTTAAATAAGAGGGTATTCGGCATTTAAAGGTAAGCTTGACAACATAATTAAAATTTAAACACAGTACAGGGTACTTCAAGTAGCTACACTGCTCGCCGTTAAAATTGATACACCAGGACGATGACGTGCCACAGGCGCAAAATTTAACCGACAGGAAGAAGATGCTGTTATATGTAAATGATTAGCTTTTCAGAGGATTCACACAAGATTGGCGCCGGTGGCGACACCAACAACGGGCTGACATGAGGAAAAAAGTTTCCAACCGATTTTTCATACACAAACAGCAGATGACCGGCTTTGCCTGGTGAAACGTTGTTGTGATACCTCGTGTAAGGAGAAGAAATGAGTACCATCGCGTTTCCGATTTTGATAAAGGTCGGATTGTAGCCAATCGCGATTGCGGTTTATCGTATCGCGACATTGCTGCTCGCGATGGTCGAGATCCAATGACTGATAGCAGAATACGGAATCGGTGGGTTCATGAGGGTAATACGGAACGCCCTGCTGGATCCCAACGGCCTCGTATCACTAGAAGTCGAGATGACAGGCATCTTACCCGCATGGCTGTAACGGATCGTGCAGCCACGTCTCGATCCCTGAGTCAACAGATGGGCACGTTTGCAAGACAACCAGCTCGGAGACCATGGCTGCATCACAGACTGGAGCGCCTGCGATGGTGTACTCAATGACGAACCTGGGTGCACGAATGGCAAAACGTCATATTTTCGGATGAATCCAGATTCTGTTTACAGCATCATCATGGTCGCATTCGTGTTTGGCGACATCGCGGTGAACTCAAATTGGATGCGTCTATTCGTCATCGCCATACTGGCGAATCACCCGGCGTGATAGCATGGGAGTGCCATTGGTTACACGTCTCGGTCACCTCTTGATCGCACTGACGGCGCTTTGAACAGTGGACGTTACATTTCAGATATGTTACGAACCGTGGCTCTGCGTTTCATTAGATCCTTACGAAACCCTACATTTCAGCAGGATAATGCACGACCGCATGTTGCAGTTCCTGTACGGGCCTTTCTGGATACAGAAAATGTTCGACTGCTGCTCTGGCCAGCACATTCTCGAGATCTCTCACCAATTCAAAACGTCTGGTCAATGGTGGGCGAGCAACTGGCTCGTCACAATACGCGTCACTACTATTGATGAACTGTGGTATCGTGTTGAAGCTGCATTGGCAGCTGTACCTCTACACGCCATCCAAGCTCTGTTTGACTCAGTGCCCAGGCGTATCAAGGCTGTTATTACCGCCAGAGTTGGTTGTTCTGGGAACTGATTTCTCAGGATCTACGCACCCAAACTGCGAGAAAATGTAATCACATGTCATTTCTAGTATAATATGTTTGTGGTTTATCATCTGCATTTCTTCTTGGTGTAGCAATTTTAATGGCCAGTAGTGTATTTCCGCCTCTAAAACGTGTCCCAAGAACGTGTCCAATTGGCTCGTTAGATCGTTAAAATCCAGAGCATAGTGCTGCAAACGTTGTCCGTTGGAGAGAGATTTTGCGATCTTTCAGGCCATGATAGGGCCTGGAAAGCACGAAGATAAGCAGTAGAAACTCTTGCCGTGTGCGACCGGGCGTTATCTTGCTAAAATGTAAGCCTGAGATGGTTTGCCATGAAGAGCAACAAAATGAGACGCAGAAAATCGTCGACGTAATACTGTGCTTGTGGATGAGAACCAAAGGGTGCTGCTATGAAAATAAATCGCACTTCAGAGCATTATTCCTGATTGTTTGGCCGTTTGGTGGGCGACAGGCAGGTTGGTATCCCACCGCTGTCCAGGGCGTCTCAATCGGCCTGGAATGTCATTGACTGGAGCAGTATGGTCTTCAGTGCTGAGTCCGGCTTTGAATGCCTGTTTTCAATTGAGCGCCTATGACCAGCGAAGATGCCCCGCACAGCGATGGGATACAAACCTGTCGCGTGCCACACGACCCTACAACCAGAGTGATGGTCTGGGGTGCCATTTCTTTTCACAGCAAGACACTCAGTTGTCATCCTCGGCACCCTTACAGAACTGCTTTACACCGACGATATTCTACTCCCCAGTTAATTTCCCTTGATGGCAAGCTATCCTTGGTTTATACACTCCTGGAAATTGAAATAAGAACACCGTGAATTCATTGTCCCAGGAAGGGGAAACTTTATTGACACATTCCTGGGGTCAGATACATCACATGATCACACTGACAGAACCACAGGCACATAGACACAGGCAACAGAGCATGCACAATGTCGGCACTAGTACAGTGTATATCCACCTTTCGCAGCAATGCAGGCTGCTATTCTCCCATGGAGACGATCGTAGAGATGCTGGATGTAGTCCTGTGGAACGGCTTGCCATGCCATTTCCACCTGGCGCCTCAGTTGGACCAGCGTTCGTGCTGGACGTGCAGACCGCGTGAGACGACGCTTCATCCAGTCCCAAACATGCTCAATGGGGGACAGATCCGGAGATCTTGCTGGCCAGGGTAGTTGACTTACACCTTCTAGAGCACGTTGGGTGGCACAGGATACATGCGGACGTGCATTGTCCTGTTGGAACAGCAAGTTCCCTTGCCGGTCTAGGAATGGTAGAACGATGTAGTTCGATGACGGTTTGGATGTACCGTGCACTATTCCGTGTCCCCTCGACGATCACCAGTGGTGTACGGCCAGTGTAGGAGATCGCTCCCCACACCATGATGCCGGGTGTTGGCCCTGTGTGCCTCGGTCGTATGCAGTCCTGATTGTGGCGCTCACCTGCACGGCGCCAAACACGCATACGACCATCATTGGCACCAAGGCAGAAGCGACTCTCATCGCTGAAGACGACACGTCTCCATTCACTCCTGTCGCGACACCACTGGAGGCGGGCTGCACGATGTTGGGGCGTGAGCGGAAGACGGCCTAACGGTGTGCAGGACCGTAGTCCAGCTTCATGGAGACGGTTGCGAATGGTCCTCGCCGATACCCCAGGAGCAACAGCGTCCCTAATTTGCTGGGAAGTGGCGGTGCGGTCCCCTACGGCACTGCGTAGGATCCTAGGGTCTTGGCGTGCATCCGTGCGTCGCTGCGGTCCGGTCCCAGGTCGACGGGCACGTGCACCTTCCGCCGACCAATGGCGACAACATCGATGTACTGTGGAGACCTCACGCCCCACGTGTTGAGCAATTCGGCGGTACGTCCACCCGGCCTCCCGCATGCCCACTATACGCCCTCGCTCAAAGTCCGTCAACTGCACATACGGTTCACGTCCACGCTGTCGCGGCATGCTACCAGTGTTAAAGACTGCGATGGAGCTCCGTATGCCACGGCAAACTGGCTGACACTGACGGCGGCGGTGCACAAATGCTGCGCAGCTAGCGCCATTCGACGGCCAACACCGCGGTTCCTGGTGTATCCGCTGTGCCGTGCGTGTGATAATTGCTTGTACAGCCCTCTCGCAGTGTCCGGAGCAAGTATGGTGGGTCTGACACACCGGTGTCAATGTGTTCTTTTTTCCATTTCCAGGAGTGTATTTCAGCAGGATTATGACCGTTCGCATACGGCGAAAGTTTCTACTGCTTAGCCAGCAAGGTCACCAGCTCTGTCGAATTCTGTCGGTTTGAAGCATTATGGGCAGGTTCCTTCAACCACGTCGGCATTTTGACCATCTAGTTCGACATAATCTGCCACGATATCTTTCAGGAAAACACCAATGAACTCTATCAACGAAATCCAAACTGAATAATTGCTATCATAAGGGTCAGAGAAGGAAAAACGCGTTGTTGACGGTCTCAATTTGTGTAACTCTTCAAAAATTGCTCTGAGCACTATAGGACTTAACATCTGAAGTGATCAGTCCCCTAGAACGTAGAACTAATTAAACCTAACGGACCTAAGGACATCACACACATCCTTGCCCGAGGCAGGATTCGAACCTGCGACAGTAGCCGTCACGCGGTTCCAGACTGTAGCGTCTAGAACCACTCGGCCACTTCAACCAGCTGTGGAACGCTGTCTCTTGAATAAATTATAGTTTTTTGAAGTTATAACCAACATTAAAATCCATGGAGAAGAAATAAAAACTTTGAGGTTTGCTGATGATATTGTAATTCTGTGAGAGACAGCAAAAGACCTGGAAGAGCAGTTGAACGGGATGGACAGTGTCTTGAAAGGCGGATATAAGATGAACATCAACAAAAGAAAAACAAGGATAATGGAATGTAGTCTAATTAAATCAGGTGATGCTAAGGAAATTAGATTAGGAAATGAGACACTGAAAGTAGTATATGAGTTCTGCTATTTGGGGAGCAAAATAACTTCTGATTGTCGAAATATAGAGGATATAAAATGTAGACTAGCAATGGCAGGAAAAGCGTTTGTGAAGAAGAGAAATTTGTTAACATCGAGTATAGATTTAGGTGTTAGGAAGTCTTTTCTAAAAGTATTTGTATGGAGTGTAGCCATATATGGATGTGAAACATGGACAAATGATAGTTTAGACAAGAAGAAAATAGAAGCTTTGGAAATGTGGTGCTAGAGAAGAATGCTGAAGATTAGATGAGTAAATCACGTAACTAATGTGGAGGTACTGAATGGAATCGGGAAGAAGAGGAATTGTGGCACAACTTGACTAGAAGAACGGGTCGGCTAATAAGACACGTTCTACGGAATCAAGGGATCACTAATTTAGTGATGGAGTGATGGAGGGAAGAGTCGAGGTTAAAATAGCAGAGGGAGACCAAGAGATGAATATACTAAGCAGATACAGAAAGATGTAGGTTGCAGTAGTTACTCGGAGATGAAGAAGCTTCCACAGGATAGAGTAGCAGAGAGAGCTGCATCAAACAAGTTTCTGGACTGAAGACCACAGCAACAACAACCAGTTATTTGTACATCTTCATCTACCAACTTCCGTCCCATCTGGATAATTTCTACGAGGTGCGCAGGTTTCTTTTATTTTATTATTATTGTTTTTTACTACTGCTAATCATTCTCTTTGTTGTTCTACCAGTGAGCCCCAAGATTGTCTCTTTCTCTCATCACAAGAGGAATGTTTATATTGGACTGAAACTGAGTCAGGTACAGCTGGTATCGATCCTCAAGTCAGTACGCTGCAGGAATCTGCTGGGGGTTTGTGACTTGCCGTTTTCTTACACCAGTACCATCGTGGAGAAGCAACGTCCGTTTCACCACTAGTCACTTTCTTTTCTATCTGTCAGCAAAATCTAATTAATTTAAATGAAGTCAAACCTTAAATATGGCAGACTGTCCATCATTTATGTTGCATGAAAGCGCCCTTTGCGCGGTTCTCAAAATAAATGAATATATATTATCGTCTGTGAATATGAGTGTGTTTTGTTTCCATTATCGTCTACGGTTTTGAATCGTTGAAATATGTCAATGCAGTGGAGAGCTTTCGGGAATTTCTTTAATTACTAAAATTGAGGTGATGTTTAGTTCCTAAACCCAATGAGTAAATGGGATGAGAAGTTCCGCCTTATGCAAGACACCTTTTTTTCTTTTGTTTCACCCATACATGTTTCAGCACTTTTGTGCTATCGTCAGTGGGTTCTACTTTTATTTTTAACTGTAAATTTGTTGTTAACATATTAACATTTTCGTCGTTTACAACATTATGTAAAGGTTACATTTATAACTTAATTGGCGAAAAGTAACATACCTTACATTATATTATTGTCCTCTCCTTTTGGTAGCTGTTATGCTACACAATATACAACACGTCATCTGCAAACAGCAAAACGTCATTTATTTTCTATTTGTTACATATTTACGAACAGAAATAAGACTGTATCACGTTTTCTTTATGTAACTTACAGTTTTGAAGTTGTGGTACGTTTTCCTGTTTTGTTGGCGAAGTAAATGGGCTTACTTCTTTGCCTGTGTTCGTGTGGTAATGCAGTTTTTCGATTACTCAAAACATAGGCGGAGTTTTCGCTGCCATTACGTGTTGTTGTGGCTGTGTGGCGTTCATTTGTTTCGTAGCGTGTTCTGGTGGCTGAGGCGCGCGAGTTTGAATTGTATTTGGTGTTAGTTGTGTGTGGTTTATGTGGGTTTGCCTGTGTGTGATGAGTACTGGGGCAGAGAGAGAGTGTATGTGTGTGTGTGTGTGTGTGTGTGTGAGAGAGAGAGAAAGAGAGAGAGAGAGAGAGAGAGAGAGAGAGACTGAAAGAAAGAAATAAAGAAAGAAAGAAAAGAGAGAGGATTTGTTTGTGTGTGTGTTTTACTTGTATAGTTCTTCTATTGTGGCGAGGAGAGATTTGTTGCAGAGTGATGTGTATTCATTGAGTACTTTCTTTCCTTGAGCTATTGATTTTTGGATGTGGTAGTTTTCTTCTATAGTTAATTTCTTGTATAGGCTGCTGCTAGTTTTTAGGATGTGAAGGTCAGTTTCAATGTTTGTTGGGTGGTGGTTGTGTGCTACCAGGTGGTCTGCAAATGTTGAGTGTGTGCTATTGCTTTTCAGTGCTCTGAGGTGTTCATTATATCTGGTTCTGAAGGTCCTGCATGTTTGGCCCACATATACAGATTGACAGCAGTTGCAAGTAAGTTGGTGTCTTGCATAAGGCGGAACTTGTCATCCCATTTTCTTAGCAAGCACGGAGACAACAAGAACAACTGCACCACAAGAGGATTATCCAATGAGTAAAGTTCTCACGCTATAATTTCTAATTTTAGTATATTTTGTGTGAGCATCTGGTATCTACTTATCAGCCTAATTTGTTTCTTTTCTTTTCCGACTGCATCCAATAGAAGATAAGTGGGTGAATTTCAGATAGTCATTCAATTTTTCAGCAACAATTTTTATTTCAAGTATACTGAGCCGTGTGCGGCTCGCGTTGATGCCGTCGGTAGGTTGGCATCGTGTAATAGCGATAGTGGCATCTCGTATTCTTCTTCTGTTTACTGGCGCCACTACGTTTGCTAGCGTTGTCTGTCCGCGAGTGGCAGCAGCAGTGTTTATCGATATCTAGTATCCGCACTATCTTGGAAAGGACGTGAAGGGTTTTCCAGGTCGGGTGTGTCGGGAGTTCGGTTGAGATGGAGCAGCAGGGAGGTCCGGCAGCGCGAGGACATGCTGGGGCCACTAGCGGCATGCAGGCACTGCCAGATCGAGAGGCTGTAGTTGCGAGGGCCACAACCTCGTTGTCCCCCGGACCCACCACGTTGAGGTGAGTGAACATTAATCCAGTAGTGAAACCTCCACTATTTTGTGATCACGCCGTTTGTTCGTGCGTTGCTGTTCGCAGGGGCGCCGTGAGGCGAACAGCAACAAGTGGAGCGTGTCGAGTTGGTGGAATCTATCAGCCGTCTTCCACTGCCTGTTAATAGTATTTGAATTTTGTTTTATTAATTGGTGAAGTGCAAACAGCGGTATTTTGCTGCCTAGTGGCCGCTAAATCCCCAGTTACCTGCCTTGGAGGTAAGCATATTTTTCCGCAGTGTTCTTTTCCTCGTCTTGCCGATGCTGTCCGGCATGATGTGTAGTTCGACAGCCTCCTTGATTGCGGTACGGATTGTGATTTCTTTCGTTTACCTTAGTTGTAGTGGTCCCTTCTGCATTTTGATGTTTTAAACACCGGATTCTGAAGATGCAGTGCTGTCTGTCACTTCGCCCCTCTTGAATTATTCCATCGTTGTACTGGTTATCACACGTTAGGTGGATTTGGTAAGAGGACTGATCGACGTTTAAACTATCCCTAGTTTGAGTTGCCATCCTGTTAGGTGAGCATAACTCTTGACTGCCTGTCTCACCGCTTACGAGGTTTTAGGGACTTTTATCAAGTCGATCCTTGGAGCACGGTCTGTGGATCACTCCCTTTTTTTATTTGGTCTGATTGTGTCAACTGCTTAAAACTAATATTTCGTTCAAATTACTCCTATTGCTTGTGGACTTCAGCCGAAAAATAATTTGAATTGTTCTTAATTAGGCCTTCTGCAGCCAGTGTAGCTTGTGTTAGAATTTTTTTTAAAATGATTGTATAAAAAAATTATTTTAGTATTTATCAGCATGTAATTGTCTTCCTCAATTGTGATTCAGGCCTTCCGACATTAATTGTTCTGGGGTATTGCTTGTGGCCGTCAGCTGACAATTTTGAATTCTTTCTTAATAAGGCCTTCAGCCGTCAGTGTAGCTTCGGTACAGTCAGTTTTTTTTAAATGATTGTTTTTAAAAATATTATTTCCTTAAATAAAGTGTATGTGTTTACTGTGCAACCAACGGTAACTGGTTAGGCCCCGTCCACACCTTTTCCTTCTTTCCCTCAGGCCCACGTTTCATACACATTTCGTTTTAATGTACAAATCCGAATCTCGAGTTTTCTCATTGTTCCAATACTTTCATCAAAAGACAACTTCGCTTCTACGTTTCTATTCATTTGTGATTAGTGATTTAGTTACCTTGTTACTGTCTTTGTTATTTTTGGGAAGGTAAAATGAAACTTTCAAGAACCGAAAGATCATCGGCCCGTCTCCACTTATATAATAAAATGACCTGATCATAATATATCACAGCAATTTTACCTCTCAGTACGAGCTCTTGTTCCTTTTTGATACGTGCCCTTCAAGCTTGCCCCTTGGTTGACTGAGACGGGCAAAGAAATTGACGTGTGGCTGTAGGTCCGCGGAGGTGAGCGGAGTTTTTAAAGAGAGACCTAGAGAGTGATGGACAGAGGCTTCCAGCGGTATCATCGGAGTGCACGCTGCGAAGTGGCAGCGCTGCGATGGGTGTTGCGTCCACCCCTTAACAGCAGTGCAGCGTGAGGAGGGACAGGTGGCCGCTGTCGACAGAAGGATGTGCGGCAGAGCGCAGAACTATGTTGGCGCTGGGCTTGCGGCCGTGGTACCGGGTTTGGCGCCGAGGTGGGCGATCGAGCTTCGAGTATTGCTTGACTGTGGAATTTCGGTGAACATTCCCGAACTTTATAAAGGAGTTTCTCGAGTTTCGTCCAGCTCACCGCAGCTTTGCACTTGTTTCAAGGGGAGTCGGATGGTTGTTTCGTTCAAAAATTTTGATTTTTATTTTCTGCACTTTTTCCGTTTCGCATATTTTTGGGTTTAAATTGATACCAAATTTATTAATTTATGTTGCGTGATTTCCGTTTCACAAGCGTTTTAGTAAAACCCTGCAACGCACACTTTTCATGAACTCAGACTTCTTTTTACTCGCAAGTGACAGCTGTTTGAAAGCTTAATTGGTAACAATGATGAAATACTGTTGGCAACATTGATGAAAAAAGCTGCCTGTTTACTTTCTTGTTTTCAGTTCTTTGTTTGTGGTGATTGAAAGTGAAGTTTGTTTACGATATTCGCGTTTCAGTGTTTAGATCTCAGCAAATAAGTATATATTATGTAAAAATGCCGCGAATACAAAACAAGAAACGAAAACGTGAGTTCATTGGGGGATATGTAACCAAAAACAGTTTTTGCGTCGTGGTGAATCTGAAGTGGAAGTTCATTGTGAAGGTGAGCCTAGGTCTAGTACTAGTACTGAAGCTGCTTGTGCTTCTAGAACAAGCTCTTCTTCTAAGAAGCTTACCCGTAACTTGGCTAAATATGAGATATATGGAAAAGAAGAAGGTTGCTATGATATTTTTAATATCAACAGTTTAGGTAGCCTAGTTAGCCAAATTGCGGTGTGCGTAAAATGTAAAAGATCCCTTACTGTCTCTACTGGAACCAGGCTAGGCTTGCAAGTACCGATAGTAACAAAGTGCAGTGACTGTTCTTTTGAAGTGTCCACTACTAATTCTTCATTCTTACCAGACTCTCAACAATCAGAAGTGAATGTTCGATTAGCCTACGCATTCTGATTTATTGAAAAAGGTGAAGAAGCGGCGAAAACTTTCCGCGGTGTAATGAACTTGCCGACTCCGCCAGCTTTCAAATATTACAATACGATCCTTCGAGACGCTGCAAAAGAGGTCTGTGAAGAGAATATGAAGGCTACTGTTGAAAAAAGTGTCGGTGAAAATGATGGTAATAGAGACTTGACAGCAATATTTGACGGATCGTGGCACGTAGGGGCCACACGTCACTGAATGGAATTGTAAGTGCAATAGCAGAAAACACAGGCAAGGTAACTAAGGTTAAAATTTTATCCAAGTATTGCAGATGCGAAAATAGAATAACCAACAATCATGATGCTGATTGCCTGGCTAACTACTCTGGAGTAAGTGGAGGAATGGAGGTAAAAGGAGTTGTGGAAATGTTCCAAGAATCGTTGCCGAAATACCGAGTGCGGTACAAGTATTATTTAGGAGGCGGGGACAGTGCTTCTTACCCTAAGGTTTGTGAGGCCATACCATACAAGTTTTGAAAAAGGACGACGAACTTCAGATTAAAAAAGTGGACAAATCTGTCACAGAAATTAAGAAAAAGCGTCGCCAGGCAACACAGCAGGCAAGAAGAAAAATTGAGGACCAGTTTGAAGAAATAGAAGATCCAGATAGACCTTCATATGAAGCTGGAATGAAATAAAATAAGAAAAAAATCTGTGTTTAATAGTCTTATCTTAATTTGCGTTTCCCCGACAACTGTGTTTTTCAAAGGTTAGGAACATTTTACTTGGCTACTATTACTGTTATCAACATGATTTTTTTAAATTGTTCCTTACTTGTTAGTTGTTGATTTCAACTGAGGAAATATGAATATCTTTTAAAGAATTATGGTATAAATTTAATTAAAGTAAAAAAGTTGCAGTTTTTATGGCTACTTTAAAAAAATATTTTTTAAACATAAGTTTTTATTATTTTTAAGACTTATTAGTTTTCAAATGAAGATAAAGATATAAGGAACACAACAAAAAATTATGATAATATGTCAAATGGTTAGGGAGAAAAATGTTCCTAAAGTCATATAATTTAATATGGCCGTGATAGAGCCACCCGACTCCCCTTAAAGCTCTTCTTTGGGCTGTGTGTGCCGGATGGCTGGGTGGTGAGGGGCGGTGGGAAAGGGAGAGGGGTAAAGGGGGGAGTCCTAGTGTGTGCTCTGTTTCTTAGTTTAGTTATTAAGTTCTGAAGTTTAGAATGATTTCAAAGGCACTGATTTGACTGGAAGTTTCTACATTAAGCGCAGGTGTTTACAGATTGATTTTCGTTAAGGTGGCCTTGTGACAGACGTGCGACGCAAATTACGCAGTATCTGACTGTTCTGTAGGATTTGATCATCTCCTGAAGCTATCTTCCACATTTTGAGGAGGCATTGGCATCTGAAAATGGTGACCTAAAACAAAGTCTTTATGCGTAGGGTGACTGAAAGTTCAGCGCGCCATGTGTTGATACCGCCGTGTAAGTGTTTGAAAAAAATATGCCTTTTCTTGAAATTGTTCTACGTTACTAAGCGTATTGCTATCTGTTTGATCAGAATTCAGAAACTTGTGTTTAAATAGGTGTTATAGCCCCCCGAGCTCATGAGTTGTTATATTCCAGAAAGATTGATAGCTATGGAGTGCGGGACTCTCGCTGAAGCGTCCAGAAAACCACCGGACAGTGTGTCATTGACTTTATGGCGTCGAAGTTATGCGGCCAGACTTTCGCTGATCCACGTGAAGGCGCCGTGCGTGGATCACCACCAATGCCAATATCGGGATCTGCTGCGTCAGCGTCCGACCACCCAGCCTTGCGGACGTAGCGCCCCTACTGACGCCACAGCTAACTGGCGGCTGCGTGTATAGGCGTCGCCTGTAGCCCGCGACACGGCTGACTGCTCCTTCAAGCGCAACTCGTGGACCCCATGTAGAGCGGCGAAGGGTAACAGCCGTCCGCCACCGTTGTAATGAGCCGTAACAGCTCTGGCCGTCCGCCCGGGGCAGCTGGATCAGTGGCCGCAGACAGCCCTGCACACGAGTTCGCGCCCTGGCTCCGTCCCTGTGGACAGCAGCTTACAGTCCGCCGGACGATGTACCCAGAGGGCGGTACCGGCAGCCGTCTCGCTCCTCGCGTCGGTGCAGCTCCAACTTGAGGCCCGTCCCACCACAGCTGTAGCGCCTCCGTACAGCGGATGTTTGTGGTAGTTTTAGCAGGTCTTTTGGCTGCCGATATCCATCAGCAGAGGTCGTCGTGGTCGGCGAGCAACTTAGACAATCGTCATTCTCTCCTCGACGCGGTCAGGATGGTGACACGACTGCTTCACTTGAGTTCAAATGGCTCTAAGCACTATGGGACTTGACATCTGAAGCCATCAGTCCCCTGGACTTAGAACTACTTAAAACTAACTAACCTAAGGACATCACACACATCCATGCCCGAGGCAGGATTCGAACCTACGACCATAGCAGCAGCGCAATTACGGACTGAAGCGCCTACAACCGCTAGGCCACAGCGGCCGGCTTCAGTTGAGACTGGACCCACTTCTTTATACTTTCCCCTAGGTCGTTGACATAGTCAACTGGTGAGGCAGCATAAACTCTGTTCTTCTAACAAGTGATAGAGCAGAATTTTAAGGAGAATTCAAATAAAAACCACCATCACTCTTCATAAGATTACTTGCTAATTTAATTTAATCTCTCAGTACTTTTTGTTGGATCAGCACCAACAGCCTCCAGAAAAAAGTTCCTTCTCGCAGGAGACTGTGAGGAGTCTCAATTCTTATTTTGTTGTCCCCTCTATGTTATATGGCTCCCCGAATGTCCAAAAGGACTGGGTTCCTCTTCGTCCAGTTGTGAGTAACTTTGGTGCCCTGACATACCGTGTAACGAAACACCTTGCTACTCTGCTGAGCCCTGTAGTAGGTCGGTATGAGTACCACATTAACTACTCGACGGATTTCTTTATGTCGATTAGAGGGAGTGCGTTTGAATGACTCTGATATTCTAGTAAGTTTTGGTTTGCTCTCTCTCTTCACTCATATTCTTCTAAATGACTCGTTACGGTTGTTTGAGGTTAGGTTGGAGGTGAATTATCAAACTTATTTCGACAGGTGTTGACTTCCACTTACTGTCTATTCAATGGCAATTACTACGACCAGACAGATGAAGTTGCAATGGGATGCCCATTTTCACCTACTATTGCCAATATGTTTATGAAAGATTTCGAGAAACGTGCCTCGGAGTTGGCGAATTTGAAACCTGCGTGTCTTTATTTTTTATTTTTATTTTTTATTTTTTTGCAAATATTTAGATGACACTTTTGTTGTTTGGCCTGGCAGTGAGAATTATAATGACTTCTTAGAACACCTTGATTTAAATCAATTCGTTTCATAATGGAGGTGGAAAAGAATGGCTGCCTTGCCTTCCTTGATGTTTGGGCCAGGAGGAAACTGAATGGTACCTTTGTGTATAGGAAGCCTATTCACACTAACTTGTATCTGCAGTCTGATAATTGGAACTATCCGCCTCAACGTGAGAGGGTACTTCGTACCTTGGTTTACAGGGCCCACATCATCTCGGTCCCTGACAATTTGTCATCTGAATTTGCCCCTCTCGAAGTCATCCTTCATCAGAACGGTTATAGTGAAAGACAGATTAGACGTGCGTTGCATTGTCCACCAACTGGGCACCGGGTGAGCCATGGTAATACTTACGTGGCAACAAACTCTCCGGCCTTTTCGCCGTATACGGCAGATGCATTTCGAACAGGACTTGTATTTTGAGGAAATGTGAAGTGTATTTTTCGACCACAATTAAGGTCGGGGTCCTTTTAGGCTCTGTAATGGATGGTTTGGGTAAGTCGAGTGTCTACCGTATTCCTTGGAGTTGTGGCGTGTCATATATTGGCGAGACTATCAGGACTGTCAGGTCCGGCGTACTGAACGTAAGTGAGACGCACACTTATAATGGTCAAGCAAATCCGTCATCGCAGAACATTGTGTTGGGACTAGTCATCCTACGGCATATGAAAACATGGAGACATTGGCATGCACTTCCAGCCACTGGAATAGTGTTATTAAGGAAGATGTTCAAATTAAATTGGCAAATAACCTTACGAATAGAGATAGTGGGTTTTTGTTTGAACTGTGCATAGGATCCTTCTCTCTCACTTGTCAGAGAACAGAGAGACGAGTTTTATTAATTTCATTCTCGATAACTTCTGTCGTTGGTCATCTTTTTTTGTATGGCGCTAGTGTGTGTGTGTGTGTGTGTGTGTGTGTGTGTGTGTGTGTGTGTGTGTTATCTTTACGAATTTTCTCTGAGAACCGTGGTTTAAAATTCGCTGGCACACCTGTTGTTTTTCATATGCGGCTACTTCTGCGACTATCCACAGCTGATCCTACCACTGGAAAATTGTTCCAGGTTCTGCAGACATCACTATGACTTACGGCGACATTCGCTGTGACGTCCTCCTTCCTCACACTCTCCTCCATTACAGTGAATACGCTGAGCCCCTGATCCTAAGTTGTTATCTGAACCATTCTGCAGCAACACAACTCTAGTAACGACACATGGTGGAAGTACTGCAAAGTTTACATTTGATACGGATCCCACAGATTGCACAAACTGTCACTTTGGGGTGGAATGTTTCGGCTAAAATCACATTACAAATGAACCAATGTATTTCTGGATCACAATATTAAGTATTAAAGTTTCGGCAATATACAACATTTACTTTGGTCATTTACTTTGACCACTATATGAATTTATAGATGCATTTGGCTGCATATGTGGCTACTGTGAATAGAGTTAGCAGCATAGAAGTAATAAATTTAAACTTGAAACTTCCCCTTTGAACAATTATACAAGACTGTGCTTAACCTGACACACAATATTTTTTTAGCGCAACGCAATCTGACTTTCAAAAAATCCCTACGAAAGAATGGCCCTGACTAACATTAACCTATACGTTTCACAAATCACTTACCTCACAAAAATCTTCGCTACTCAAGCTACTGCAATACAGCGAGCGCCACTACTGCCAGCTAAATAAAAGATTCAAACTACTGAAGGCACTAACTACTGATAGGGATAGTTAGCAAATGAAAGATATTAATAGAGAACAAACAATGTATTTACCTTGATATCATCATATATAAATATAGCAGTTCATGACAAATTTCAAAACTCCGCCATCTCTCTCCCCACATCCACCACTGCTGGCGGCTCGCCTCCAACTGCACAACGCTACGCGCTGTTCACATCCAGCTGCCGCTGCCCAACACTACAATGGCAGACAACAATGCAAAACTAGCCACAGACTGCACACAGCACAGCCAGTGATTTTCATACAGAGGTGGCGTTACCAATAAAAAAAACTTAAACAGCCTACTTACATAGCCCTCATGCTCCCCACAAAAAATTTTACAAATTGGTTTGGGCAGTGGCCAATAATGATTTGATAAAATTTTTCATAATTGCAATAACAAAGATATCAAATGCACACACTTATTGATACAATGTTGGTCAAAAGCTAAAATTTTCTCACAGTCCATAAAGACAGTCCTGATCATTCATCACAGTAAAATAGTAGTGTTTTTCTCAAAGTCTGAGCAGTAGAAGAAAATGCACACGGAAGTAGTGGATTTCCATGCAGTCTTGAAGAAGTACTGTTGTCCTTCCAACTGAAAGACAGTGCTGACTCTTGACATGCTGACAGGTAATGGGCCACAACAGAGCAAACCCACAGCAGAGTCATTCGACAGTTTGAAGAAGATTGGTAAGTTGGTCATCACAGAGCAGACCCACTGTAGTCCTGGTAGAGAGTATGGTATTGGTGGGCAACCAGAGGTGCAGACCCACTGCAGTCCTTGTAGAAATAATGGTATTGGTGGGCCATCAAAGATGTAGACCCACTGTAGTCCTTGTAGAGATTACGGTATTAGTGGGCCATCGAAGGTGCAGACCCACTGTAGTCCATGTAGAGACGGCCAGCAGCCATCTGTTGCGACTGTGTAGGTGCACAATCACCATCGAAGAGTCTTGCGGAGAATATAGCAAGTCCATAACCACCACTTGTGCACTCACAAAGTTTTTTGGAATTGTTCTTAGAACGAGCAATGCTGTTATCCAGTCCCTTGCTGAATTATCAACACACGTGCAAACACTAACAGTCCCTACTTCTCGCATATTGTCCATATACTATGACCAACAGAAACGTGTGCAGTGAAATGGAACTTACAAGTTACTTAATTTGATTAACTGGTGTCAATTACAATATTATAACACGAAAATATAATTACAAAGGTACAAAATACATCATTAAAAACATAACAATACAGATAACATTTGTAGTACAGGCTTTACAAAAGAATAGAAATAAACATATACATCAGTGTTACAGGAATTATGACATGAGTACAAAAATAAAAGATCAGAATCACTTTCGAAACATCAACTTCACACATGAGCATTAAAACGAAACAGAATAAATAATGTGTAAGCATATTTATAAGGTAAATAACATATTATTAATGCCAATTATATTTGAGGATAACAGTATTCCTCATCATAGTGAATGTAGCTTAGTACTAGAAAAATTCTACAATTCTTATCAGATAAACACATAAAGACAGGAAAAACACAAATACACAAGGGTACACAAACATATAGAGGGATGACACAAAAGGAAAGGACAGGGTTTGTTTTACTGCAGTATTTTGCATGGAGATCTCCCTTTGTTCATCAATATTCCCAATTGTACTATCTAAGCCTGCTGTCTGTATTCTGTTCACATCCTCTTTCAAAATAGTTTTTCTCCACTGCACAATACTCATTTTGGTCCAAATCTTTTTCATATAACTTCTCAATGCATTTTTTTCCTATTGTCCATAGTCAGTTTCTTATATAGTCTACCCCCTCTTAAGCTAACTTAAATCTACTGAGCTCAGATGCTAAACTAAGGGACGAGGCAATGCAGCATCACATAAAACAATTAATATAAACAGCAATGAAAAAAAACGCAGATTTGCGAAGCAAGCAGCATTAAAAAATTAGCAAAGCAATTTTAATATTACAACTAATCTAAGGCAATGTGCAGCAAACAATAAAAATAAATCATTAGTAAAACTGGCTTAACAGAAAAATGTAAAGTCAAATTCAATAACACTATGCCTGGCAAACAGCAGCAACTTATACCTAAACATGACATAGCTCAAGCAGAAAAAATATTACAGTAAAAACAACAATGCAGATAAGGGAAATGTATATTCACATCTTAATGTCTATGTAATTAAAGTGGTGCACCACAACAACTTATTGTAAAAAAAATATTACCATGTACTTGAAAAGAAAATTATGTGTCCAGTTACTGTTACTAGTCCCTTCTTATTGTTCTTTCCTTTCCAAGTGCTCCTTTTTTTAAAGAATGTGGATTACAAAATTATCATTTAATAGATCTGTTGACAGAAAGTGTTCACATTAGCAAATGCATCTAAGTTTATTTTATAAAACTAATGCTGTAACACAGCTGGAAAACAGGTATCAAATGAAATAAGCAATTACACAAACCAAAGCATACAAATATCATTCAATAGTCATGTGACATTTCATAAGTTAGTAGAAATTCTCTCAACTCTCGTAGAAAGACGCTTGTCGTAATCAGGTGTGCAGATGTAAAAATATTTCTCGTCATTTCATTAGGCATTTCAGTAAATATCATAAATTACGAGCTCCACAGTATGCTTTCAACAAGGAAATGTCAATAGCGAGAATTACGGCCTCCCCTTTTTTTTTTTTTTTTTTTCTACCTCTGCTTCCGGAAAGGCACACCTAATGGCTTGTTCTCCAGGTGTCTGACACAGCGGTGTGCCGACGACGCACGTGCAAGTGGTCACTTAACTTTCTTATGACAGCAGTTTCCGCTACAGTGACAGTCTCATATAAAAATTTCACAGGTCGAGAATTTACGTTGCAAATGTGTAGAAACAAAATCCTATGAATATAACAGTGTCCAAAAAAATTTTCGCCGGCATTGTGATACATTCACGCATTTACACACATTTCATAACTCTTAAAGTACGATTCTTGGTTTCCAACGTCCTGTTTCACAAGTCAAGACTCCCTAACTTCTATTCATTATTCATATACATATAAACACGTAATCACATTCCTCATATATGGTAACATCATCTTATTGACTTAAACATACCTCAACAGCATAATACACATCGTCGTTGTAAAAATAACATCATAACACCTCAGTCAAATCTCAAAAAGGTCGTAGCTTTCTGCAATAATTTCAAACCATAAAAAATATTCTCTGCTCATTTCAATAGTGTCATCTGCCTCAAACGCACTTTAAAAATCATGATCCCATACCAAATACATCATTCAAAGCTCTCATAGTATCACAATGGTTCCGAAAAAATATGAAGAGTTCACACAGTACAGACAAAATACAATTTTGTATGTGTGAAGTTATCCAACTGTGTAATTACGTAAACATCTGTCACTGATGTAGTAAAAAAAAATGTTTATCTTTCAGTTAAATGATCAGATAGCTGTGTAATTCTGTGTTAGAGAAATATGGTACCGATGTGTAAAGTTGTATAAGCAAATACCATATTAGCTAGGGTTCCTTGTGGTTGCCACACACATGGTACACAAAGTAAGCGTGTACCCCCCTGAGGATTAATGTAATTATATCCTCAAGTGTTACAGATTACAGCAATGGAATGAAATATACCACGGAAAACCCTTGTATCATTGTACTTCAAATACCTTAAAAAATGCATGTTTTAAGTCCGAAATTAATCACTCAAATACGTGTCCTGTAGCGCTAAATGTGCGTCTTGCTGTAAGATAATCTCTGTGGAAGTGCCGTAGTTATCGTCCTCCGAAAGCTAAGTTCTGCTGCAGAAGCCAATGTACTTACCTCATGATACACCAAATTTCAAGTAAACCAAAATGTTGCATTAAAATCTCATTAGCAGTACTGGTAAATGTTCTAAGTATGTGAGCCTTATAGTTGTTACGTAATCGTGCAACTAACAAGCAAGAATGTACACACACAATAACACTGTGACGTCTGTTCACTATAACAATGCATTCGTAATTTCTGTTTAAAAATGTTCCCTAGATTCTAGACTGGATATTTAACTTCAAACATTGTTGCATGTTAACAGTTTCTTAAGTCTGACAAAGCATACTAGAAATGTGAAGTGAAAAGTTTTATACCAAAGACTAAGTTAAAAAGCAGATTATCTCTCAATAAATGGTTTTACATGTGAAATGTGGTGTAAACCTTTACTCTTCCTAGTGCACAGAGTTTCAACTTCAAAGCAATTATCATGTTGTATACATCGGTAAAGAATGCTAAAATTTTTCTCAAGGCTAGCGTCTTATGTTATTTTTCTCGGAGCCAGTGGGCGCACGCGGCTGCCTGCTGTGCGAGTCATTGTCTGTCTCTTTGATGGCGCGCGCCGTTATTGGGATTTGGAGACCTAACTTCTACAAATTCACCGTGACGAGAATCCCGCCAGTTCTGATGCAGTTCAGGTCTGTCGTTACGATCATATCGTCTGTCGTCATGTCGGTAGATTCCATAGTTTCTTTCTTGTCTGTCACGTGGTGGAGAATTTCTCCCTGAGTCGTAACTGCACGCTGGACCGTTGCGTCTAAAGTTATTCTGTCTCCCTTGATAATAATTGTTTTGGTTCCCATATTGTCTGTTTCTCTGATTGTCTCTGTGATAGTCATTACCGCGGAGAGGTGATCTTTCCCTGTAATTATTACTACTCTGCCAACGGTTGTCATACGGGTGGTGTCTGTTTTGGTCACGATTTGTGTTGTGAGAATAGCCTTGTCGCATCCAGTTATTATCGAGGAATTGTGACGGATGTGACCTGTAATTGTTGTGTTCCTGTTTCCGCATTCCGCGATTGTCAGTGTCAATTTCCAATTCTTGTAACAGTCCCTGAAAAGCTTCAATGTCGTCTTTGCAACGTCCTGCCAAAATAATATGTCGTAAATGTTCAGGTAATTTGATTAAGCAAGTGCGGATGAGTTCTGAGGGGCTGTATGGGTTTGACAGGTACTGATTCTTGTGCAACATGTCTTCAAAGTATTTCACAAGACTGGAGAATTCAGATTGTTCGAAATGTTTCATCATTATGATGCCATGTTTTACTCGGTCTTGTGTAGCTTGAGACCAATATGCTGAGAGGAAGGCATGGTAAAATTCTCCTTCACTGTGACAGTCGTGAATGATCGATCGCATTCTTACAGCTGGTTCATTCTCTAAATAGCCAGACATAAATTCTAACTTGTGCTCCAATGACCAGTTGGGAGGAAAACAATGAGAGAATTGATGGAGCCACGCTTGTCGATGAATGTCGTTGCCGGAATTCTTAAATGTTTTGAATTTACGTGTAGTAATGAACAGCTTATAGTCAAAATCATCATGTCGGCGAGTCGCATGTCGGACATTGTTACGTCGTGTCGGCTGTTCAATCTCAAAATTCGGTGCACATTGCCAATTTCTTTCATAATTTCCGAAATGCGCTGTGTTATTATTTTGTGGCTGTTCCGTATTTCTATGTCCCTCTTCCCGTATTGGGGCGCGAGTGTCCTCTGAAATACGTAATTCTTGTATCACCTGCGTCAACTGATCTTGTACTTCCCGGATTTCTCTTTTGTACTGTGTATTGATTTGATTTTGATTTTGTTTGAATTTTCTTATTTGTTCATACTCTTCTGTGTCAGTGAAGGCTACGGGTCTTGTGTCATTCAGATCATCATCTACCTTTGTAGATAAGTTAGTGACCTGATCCGAAAGTTCGGCTACTTTCTCTGATAGTGAACACATTTCCTCAGTGTGTTTTTCTGAACCAAGTTTCAGAGTGTCCATTTGTGTTGAGATCGAATCTACTGTGTCCTTTAAGTTTTCCTGAGTTTTTGCAAGTTGCGTAACCGAATCGGTAGATGCAACTGAGTCAATTTTAGCCCACAAAGTCTCATGATTTTCATGAACAATGGTTTGCAGTTCTTTTATGGCTGCTTCGTGATTCTGTAATGCATTTTCATGCCGCGAAAAAATAGGTTGAAAATGCTCACAAATTTGTGTTTTTACGTCATTACAGACTTTTTGACATTTCGATTCAATGTTATGTAACTCAGTAGTTAAATCTTCACGTGTTTGTTCAAGCGTGGTGTGAAGATTTTGTTCCATTGCGTCTAACTGTTGCTGTGTTTGTCTCTGGTGTTGTTCCATTGTGTCTAACTTTTGAAGATTTTGTTCCACTGTGTCCAACTTTTGCTGTGTTTGTCTCTGATTTTGTTCCATTGTGTCTAACTTTTCAAGCTTTTGTCCCATTTGTTGCATTAATTGTAATAACAATGCACTGGTGTCTGAAA
Organism: Schistocerca americana; assembly: GCF_021461395.2. NCBI lineage: Eukaryota > Metazoa > Arthropoda > Insecta > Orthoptera > Acrididae > Schistocerca > Schistocerca americana. The sequence continues at coordinate 685,798,490 of NC_060122.1, forward strand.
CATGTTCCTCAGTGCTTTTCGGCAGTGAATTTGCACCGGCAACATTCACATTTTGACAAGCGGAAAATGTGTCTTGACTCATTTGAGAAAACGGTGAGCACGCAAAACCTGAATCTAAAGTATTTGCAAAATTGTGTCCTGTCATTTCGGATTCCTGAGGCGAGCTGTTGCCGACCGATCAATCGATAACGCTTCCCTGTTCACTAATTGTTTCACTGTCTACACCATTGTTTGCAGCCCGCTCCATTTCCCTATGTACAATTACCAAATTACTACTTTGAACAGCAGTTAATTCATTATTCGGTGGCGCTAACACACTGCTTTCATTTTCACTGTCATTTCTCAGTTTACTTTGGAGCCTAGTACTACGTTTTTCACACGCCATTATTGTCACAGTATTTCACACGATAACACAGAAAAGCACAATTTTAAGAGCAAAAATAAGTGAACACATTAACATAGAACTGAAAATAATATCTAGTTAATTGCAGCTGCGAAATACTTGGTGCAAATCTAAATGCATGCCACAACTGTTTTACTGTGCAACAATGAAAAACCACAACTACCAAGGAGATTCTCTCTACAATTACGCAATAGCAATAAACACAATCTACACTAATTACACAAACTACAAGAAAAAAATCAGAAGATTTCAGTGAGGTATCCTCGGCTAAGGGTCGACATATGAAACGTCCACTTTGAACAATTATACAAGACTGTGCTTAACCTGACACACAATATTTTTTTTAGCGCAACGCAATCTGACTTTCAAAAAATCCCTACGAAAGAATGGCCCTGACTAACATTAACCTATACGTTTCACAAATCACTTACCTCACAAAAATCTTCGCTACTCAAGCTACTGCAATACAGCGAGCGCCACTACTGCCAGCTAAATAAAAGATTCAAACTACTGAAGGCACTAACTACTGATGGGGATAGTTAGCAAATGAAAGATATTAATAGAGAACAAACAATGTATTTACCTTGATATCATCATATATAAATATAGCAGTTCATGACAAATTTCAAAACTGCGCCATCTCTCTCCCCACATCCACCACTGCTGGCGGCTCGCCTCCAACTGCACAACGCTACGCGCTGTTCACATCCAGTTGCCGCTGCCCAACACTACAATGGCAGACGACAATGCAAAACTAGCCACAGACTGCACACAGCACAGCCAGTGATTTTCATACAGAGGTGGCGTTACCAATAAAAAAACTTAAACAGCCTACGTACAAACTTCATACACGATGCGACAGTTTTTCACGCATCGCATTGCTTAAGATGTTTATGGATGTTAAGAATGTCTGTGTTCGTGGTAAATAAATTCTCGGTAAGTAAATTCGTTCTCCTTAAGTGAACCAAAGGCGCAAAGCTACAGCACGGAATTATTCTGCTCCTTAGCGATCCGACCTCAGCACCTCGATCCTGCTTTTCTGTTACTGTGCCCCAATGTAGAGGATAGTCCCTCTTTTTTCTCATTACTTATGGGCAGATATCTCGTCATTCAAATATCTGGTATTAACTCGGAGCCTCATGATGCCAACCAACATGGACGCCTTATTTTTTACTATTTAATTATTAAGTCACAAAAAGAGATTGTGTAAGAATAACTATTCTTTATTCTTCTCTTGTCAGCTTATAGTATCTACACAATGACTCGATTCGTCATCTAAGCCCTTACATCTGAGTTAAACTGATTTATATCTTTAAATGTCGCCTTCTACCATCACGTTGTCACACGTTCTTTTCCACGTCAATGTAATTAACTTTCCCTTTTGTCACCACATTAATTTGGGATTCATAGGTCTCTAAACGACTCACAAAATTGTTCTGTACGTCCCAAACATATTTCCCTTAGAATTTTTAATATAGGGAGACTGACAATGGTTTTCATTCTCAATGCAATATACGTACGCCAATTACTAATACTGTATTCCAAGGAGAGAACGTCACTTGTGTTTACATGGGTAAATTACAAAACATTTACATCACAAATAATGACACCATAAAATTAGTCTCCTTTGAAACGCCAGTACTAAATCTTGGCCGACAGTAGCACACAGTGTGTGTGTGTGTGTGTGTGTGTGTGTGTGTGTGTGTGTGTGTGTGAGAGAGAGAGAAAGAGAGAGAGAGAGAGAGAGAGAAGGCGGGAGGGAGAGAGAGAGAGAGAGAGAGAGAGAGAGCGGCTTCCGTTCATTACTTTAAACCATTTACACAGGTCAAAGTTTCAGATTTTAGTCAATATAATGAATAAAAGACTGTAAGTCACCCACCGCCTACTCGATGGTGGCGAAATCAAAGTACTGGTTGAGGAGAAACTACTGCATCATAGAACATACTCCATATTTATTGTGTCTTCACACCAGTATAGAAAACAAACATTAGTTAGATCATGCAGCAGATCTACAACTAAACTATTATCATACCATTACAACCAGTATCATCAAATTTAAACATCTTCCTTCAAACGACATTCAAGACTCAAGGATCAGTGCGTCTTGAATTTCTTTGCAAAAGAAAATGTTTAAATTTAATGTTATTGGCTGTACTGGTGTAGTAGTAAGGTAGTGGATCCCACAAAAAATAGTTTTACTTAAAAAACTCAAGCAAAAATTTTGAGCAAAGAAATATTCACCCTTCAAACAAAGAGTATTGAAAGGTTCTCAATGTGCACCACTCCTGAAGTGGCAGCCGCCGACGGTGGAAGACGAGCATCCCGTTAGTTAAGGTAAGCCGTGGTATACCAATTGTTGACCTCAGCAACTTCCACCATAACCCACAACAGCCACCGTACTATTTAAATACGCAAAGTACTACCATATCCTCACAAGACGCAGCCATAAAGGTTTTCAGAGCATAAACTAGCATGGAGAGTAGCATCGTATCAATCATCGGACAGTTCGGATTTAAGACCATAATATGAAATCCCAATAAAGCATTTCAGTGAAAGGCGTTGTGTGTCGTTTGTTGTCAAAATGTTTTCAGTTGAATATTTAAGTTCGTTTCTTTTGTAAAAAGATTTGTTATTACTGGATGATACGCATCATACACTGTGTGAACTCATGAGTCTTTTCGTTCTCTACCCTAATGGGCAGTGCGGGGTTTTCGGCACCATTACAGAGGGTGTTCAAAAGAAGTGCCGAATACTTTCAGAGGTGGTAGTACTCAACGAAACAAGAAAAAAAGTCCGAGGAAAATGGGCTCGGAAACGCATACTTTACGAGATAAACAAGTATTTATATGAAGGGCTGCGCGATGCTTGGTTGTGGATGTTAACAAAGTCGTTGCATTGGCGCTCAATCAAATGTATCGGCAGGGTATTATGATGACTTACTCAGAGGACTCTACCTACCATTAGGCGGTCTGCAGTCAGTTGTGTGGTTTGAATCATGTTGTAAGCTACATTAGTTTTCGTCATGTTTGTGTATTTTGTTCTACTGTATAGTACTGTCACCACAGGTACGAGTCCGCAGCTCGTGGTCTTGCGGTAGCGATCTCGCTTCCCGCGCACGGTGTCCCGGGTTCGACTCCCGGCGGGGCCAGGGATTTTCTCTGCCTCGTGATGACGGGCTGTTTCGTGTCTCTCATCATCATTTCATCCCCATCGACACGCAAGTCGCCGAAGAGGCGTCAACTCGAAAGACTTGCAGCAGGCGAACGGTCTACCGGACGGGAGGCCCTAGCCACACGGCATTTCCGTTTTTACCCCAGGTACGTATCATGGTCTTTTACGTTCTTCTAAACGTGGATTCACTTATAATTGTTTTCTGTTATTGTGCTGTTTGTACGTACAAATGGTGCAGTACATTTTGATTTTCTCTTCCACCACTTCTTAGCAATGGAAGCCTACTAGTCGACAAGTGAAATGCCAAATATGGTATTCTGCCATGTTTTAGGAAGAGGACGTAGCCTGCTGGCCTTTGCCCTACACGCTGAAAAATGTCCTCAACGCAATGTGCCCTCTGGTAAGCTTTTCAGGCCGACTTTTCAGGGCCTGAGGGACACAGTTACCCTAGCACCTCAATGGAAGTCCCACACACTCCGCAAGCCTGACATGGAGGAGCGTATGCTATGTTTGGTGGAAGAGACCCCTGGGACCAGTGTACGAGTATGAGCAGCAGCAGAAGGCGTGTCTCTGACGGGGCAGGGGGGGGGGGGGGGAGGCGGTACCTCATGATCAGTTGTTGCACCCATATCACCTATAGTGCGTCCAGCTTGTAAGGCCACAGATCCATCATGGCAGACGGCGGTTCTGTCAATGGCTGTTGCAGAAGTGTGCTGCAGATCCACTGCTCACAACCAAGATGTTATTTACTTATGAGGCAGAGTTCACAAGAGGTGATGTTGTGAATTTCCGTAACCAGCATATGTGAGCAGATGTAAATTCCCAAGTAATTCAGAAAAGAACGCATTAAGATCGATTCTCAACGTATGGTATGGCGTACTTCACCATAGATTAATAGGGCCGTACGTGCTACCACAAAGGCTAACGGGGACACAATATCTGGACTTTCTCATTAATATATTGCCTAGCTTGCTGCAGGCTATGCCATTCCAGCAACGAATACAATGTGGTTCTTGCATCATGGCAAACCGGCACACTTTCGTCTCAGTGTGGGCAGACATCTGACGCAGTACATTTCAAGACCGCTGGTGTGCTTGTTGCCCAGACATCAATCCATAGACTTTTGCTTATGTGGACACTTGAAGGAATTGGTCTACGCCACGCCAATCAACGGTGTGCCGACACTCTAGAATAGCATCTTTAGTACGTGCCACCAGGTATAACAATGACAGGGTATGCTTCAAAGGGTGTGTCGTTCCTTACACCAGGCAGTGTCATGAATGGACGCCACGCTGAACACCTCCTGTAAACATGGTGAGAGACAGGACGAGCTACTCTCCATTTTTCGTATTCGAGGCTACTCTTTAACGTTTATTTTACACACTAGACATCACTGTCCGCTTATGTACTCTCATGTAATTCTATGTATTTTCTTATGAAAGTAGTTTAATTTTTGATACAATTGCTCTAGTAATCATAATTTGCTAAGCGCTAAGCAGTTATGTAAATTCTACTTGAAAAGTGTGGTATGCAAAGGTCTTTTAGGTAATGGAAACAATATTACATTGCCCTAGGAAACAAACGAAACAGATGTCACTTGTTACTTGTTTGTTTAGCTTTTGGGAATGGGTCTTTCGTTAATTACAATTGTTGTTCGTTTATGTATTATGGGTGACTGAAATCTGGTGAATGGCAGGGGTAAATCAATGAGACAGAACGGTTCTAAATGCACAGAATTGTAGTATCATTAGAGACGTTAGACGTCTCGGGTCTCAGAAAGTATATGAGTGAGTAAAAATACTGCTGCAAGGCCTTTTTAACCGCTTAGCAATTGTTTATCTGAAGGCTGTGATGTTTGCAACGACCCTAGCGTCCACATGAACCACTATGTTCGTACATACTACTTTCAGGCACGCAGCTTTGTTTGAATGAGTGATCCAAGTGCTGAATGAGGTCAAGTTAGGATGGCTTTTTTTTCCCATGTGCGGTCTTGGTTGGCAAAGTCGCCCCCAGCACTTACGTTGTCATAGCGAGAGCACAGTACTATATGATAGTTTCCTCTGTTCATTATCACACTATGACATTTTGAAGTGAGACACAACACATGCAGAAATCAACCGTAGGTGCGGCGTTGAGAGTGGGGGAGTCACTGTCTCACCATTTTTCATATTAGAGGCTACTTTTTAATGTCGATTTTACACCCTAGACATAATTTTTGTGATATGACAGGAGTTATCAACATCGGCAGGCACTGGTGGGAGCATGTACAGTCTTAGACAATAAACCTGACCGCCGGCCGGCCGCCACGGAGACTAAGTCCGAGTCATTCACTTAAGGTGGCCAATAAAACTGACCGCCCCTGACAACTCTAAGTCCGGCCATATGCACAATCTGGCAACACTGTAAGATGCGGAAGTGTTAGGAGGAAGTGTTGTCTACTTCCGAGACGTTGTCGGACTATGTGAGCCCGTGGTCTAGTGGCAAGCGTCGTGAGTTCTGAGCTTATAGTCGCCTGTTCGCGTCCAACTGTACTTTTTTTTTTTTTTTTTACCACAGTCGATCTAAAATTATGAGTCTGACTGAACATCGAAGATAATTCGCTTCACATTCTACCCACCAGCAATAACAAGTATTCCAGAAACAATTCCGCAGGACAGCTCTTGGCTACGCCGCGATCATAACAGCTTACGCTCGAGCGTTTCCTCGCGCGGCAGCGGCTACCGGCCACCGGCCAGACGCCACCCGCCGCGCCGCCTGAAATCCGACGCCGCCCATGTGAACGCGGCGCAACGCTGTCAGCGCATGTATCAACTGTCATTTTCGAATTTGAAGTTTCACTTGTCACCTTGCAGTTAACCATTGGATTTTGCATACTTGAAAATCATGAACTACGGTTAAGCATTGTAAAATTGAGTCGCAAGTGGAAATAGATGTAAAATCTGCAACACAACGTTTACTTTTGGTATAACAGAGGGGTGAATGCAGAGGAGGCAGCTAGAAAGATTTGAATTGTGTGTGGAGTGAGTGCTTTTGGGAAAAAACACTAGAAAACGATATTCTTGTTTCAACAAAGATCGTTCTGACATGAATGATTTTCCACATTAAGGAAGTCTCGACTACTGATATATGTGATAGATCACCATTTTACCATCATGCGACATTTGATTTCAACACGCAAAGTTCAGAAGTCTGGTGTAGGAGTACTGCATGCTCTAATTCTAAACAACAAAAGTCAACGGAGTGACTGTTATTGAACGTCATCAGGTCGCTCATTGAGCATTCGTATGCAGTACTGTTACTGGTGACGTGTTATGATGCCTTTATCGTTAACTTCCTAAGAAGAAATGAAAGGCTGAGCCCCTCCAAAAGACATGAACTACAGCAAAGAGTAATGTGAACATAATATTTTACATCTGATAGCTCCAAAAGTGTGTTTTGGGCTACGAATTCTGCCCCAAGGGCTGTGTGCAGCACAGCTAGAATTTGTTGCCAACAGCTGAGACACCTTTCGGTCTCAGCGTAAGAAAATCGAGCAACACAACTACATCACATGTGCTACTGCATGATAACGCACTTCTTGATTTGAGAACAAAACTATCCAGGAGACTGAAATTAAAGTCGTCTCTCAGGCACTTGTATTAATAGGGAAGTCCTCTCTCAAGCACTTGTCCCTCTCGCCATATATTCGTAAAGTTTTACCTTTCCCGCTCTTGATCGATCAACCGTCAACGCAATTCATTTCTAGACGAAAATACTCTTAAAACTACTCTGGTATAGTGATATCGTTGGAACCAGTAGGTTTCTACTGGCGTAGAATTTGTAAACAACTTAAGCATTGTCGGATCGTTTTAGACATCGTGAAAGAAAATTCTTTTGCTGATTAATTTCTCTTTGATGATTACTGTTGCGTTTAGTAAACTAATGGAAAATCCAATTGAAATATTCACTGTACTAACACAAATTAAATTCAGCTTACCACAGAAACATCACGACGGTAGACTATCTTAATAAAGCATTAAGTATCTGTAAGACGATTGAGCCTATTTTAACACGAATTAGTAGGACATTACCGACTTTTGACTTCGAAAAGATCTGTATTTACTTCATTTCCTGTATCATTCGTAATTATTATGATAATATGGCATTTCATAGATATAATTACGTATTCACAACAACAAAAAATATGTCGTCATTATGAATTTGGCAGTACAGTAAGGTTCTCGCTCTGACACTAAGGGTTACTGAAAGTAGCAAGGCGCATTTTGCTTAGCGCTGTCTTACGATTCCCTTGTTGCGTTTGTATCTGCCTGCTTGTAGCTATGCTACAAAAGAATTAAAAATCTGGCTTTCAGCGAGTCTGGAAAGGCGAACGAAAGCAGCTTGCACCTGGTGGCCAAACATGTTTCTTGGGAACAGGCTACTTCCTAAAGTGGGAAGACATTCTTTTGTGGTTGAATTGTTGGCAAATGTCAGTCAGACGTGTGCCGTTGGTCTAAGCGTTTCGGTGTGTTGAATTTGTACCAATGATTTTTCGACAGGTTTTTTCTGTCCCAAATAGAGAGTTGAAGTCTCCCATTAGTATTTTCACGTCATCTTGGTGAATTTTGCTCATAGTATTTTCGAGTGAATATCTTTTATAGGGGCTCTGAATGAGCATAGTCATAAGTCGATTGTTGATGGATGCGATTTCTTTGACAGAGTTGATGGTAGATCGAGAAATGCAGTGCCGAAGATTGGTACGCCTTTCGCTACCTTTTGTTGTATTTTTCTCTTGAAGATGCAATGGTTTCCGTAATGCAAGTTTTAATTGTCAATTAATCGTGGTTCTTGAAGAGCAAGGATGAGAATTTTTTGGCGGCCGTTTTCTTTTGTGAGATTATTGAGGTTTCTTGTTTGGATCAATGTATCGATGTTTAGTTTTTAAATGAATGTTTTCTGCTTGTAGGGAAATTTACCAGAGATCTTCGATATTCTTTGCCGCGCTAACCTGGACTCCCCAGAGTGCGAAAATCCAACTGCCGCCTATCGGTGGCCACTTGTGTACCACCTGGGGTAAAGTTACCTTTGCTTGCATAGTTCATGTTTTCTTGTGTTTCATTGGTTTGGACTGGGTGATACCGGGACCAGACAGGACCAGAGGGTGTTGAAGCCTTTGGAAGCAAATATTTTCAGCCAAGCTCATTGAGGTACCAAATGGCTCTGAGCACTATGGGACTTAACTTCTGAGATCATCAGTCCCCTAGAACTTAGAACTACTTAAACCTAACTAACCTAAGAACATCACACACATCCATGCCCGAGGCAGGATTCGAACCTGCGACCGTATCGATCGCGCGGTTCCAGACTGTAGCGCCTAGAACCGCTCGGCCACACCGGCCGACCTGAGATAACAGACGGTGACAAGAGTAGCGGTGATTTTCAATCAGATGTGTCTGGATTTTGGGTTCAACGGATAGAGTAGCCGTCCAGGACTGTGTTAGTATTTGGTTCATCCCAAGTATTTGATTTCCTCGTTTTTCCCTCTCGGCCACACGGGATTTTTAATTATTATTATTATTGTCATTATATCATCAGCAAATCTGATATGGAGTATCTTCCCACCACTGAAATAGATGTGTATTGTTCGATTCCATTTTCCATAAGATAAATATAGGTTATAATTACGTTACATTGCTGCTAGTCGACATATTTCTCACTCTTTCTTAGACAGTTGCTAGCTGTTACTCCATCATAGGAATTTATGTGCGCAGCATTGTTGCAATACAGACGTTCAAATTATCAGATTTCGGTAATTTCATTTCGATACAAGATCGTCCTAATCGGATCAGCCAGTCAGTCTTAATTTGGATATCCGACTACAACTCTCATGATATGATAGACTGAGTGAACCACATTCTTAATCGGACTGTTGAATCCAGATCACTTACCTATGACAGGGCCTGAATTCTTAAACACTGTGGAAAATAATAATCCAATGTGCTTATTACAAATACGTTATTCAAGTAACAAGGTCATGGCCATATGTCCCTACAAATGCAAGCGACCTTTGGACGAATATAGAAAACGTATGGTGGGAAGTAAACCATCACGCTACACTGTCGACGACTTAATGAAATAAATTCCCCTACGCCCTCGAGAAATCTTACGTAATGATCGTCGGTGGGTTGGTTACTAAAATCATACTCGTCCACAAAACCTGTGTGGACAATTATCTGATAATCGGTCAAGCTTTGCTTTGCCGCAGCTCTTTAGCATACAACAAGTCCATTTACTTTCAGTCCCCTCCTTCCAATTCTTGCAATGTAATTTAATTGAACAATCTCATCCACTCGACGCCAACTGAGGAACTGACTGGTGCATGTGTTGTTCAACACACAGTACTTGTCACCCTCACTGGAATCAATGACTGTTTGTGTGTGTGTGTGTGTGTGTGTGTGTGTGTGTGTGTGTGTGTGTGTTTTCGTGTTAACGCACAATCTGAGTCAATACTATTAAAATTAGAGAGACAACCAACAATAAATATTGCATCAAATATGACTGTAAAGTATTTTAATGCGATGGGAAGTTACAAACTGAATTTTTACCCATCCCATGTCCTGCGTATTACGTTAAGTAAGATGTATTAACTCCACAGTGTCGTTAGCAGAGACAGTGCGTGGAATGTGTGTGGAAACAAAATATCATCAAAGTATCCTTCGACACGGCAACTTTGCAGAGGCAAAACGAAGGACTTGGAATTATAGACGTGCTTTTAAACTAATACACGCCACTAAGACAGGCATCACGAATCTTCTGTTCCTCTCGTTAGATCCTGGGGATAGGAACGCTCCTGTTAATGTAGCACGCCAGCCTAGATTACGTCCGAAAGTACTATGGCGATTGGAGCCGTATAAGACTTCCACGAGCACAAACCAACACTAGAACCGTTTATCATTATATTACCAGACATCGTCTTCACAAACCAATTCCGGTAACTTAACCTACAAAAAGCTGGAGGAACGTCTGGAAAAATATCAACAATAAAATTATACCAACCAGAGTAAGTGCCGTATGGTGCGACTTTGTAAACGAAACCATACCCACAGCGGAACGATTATGGAAATTAAATTGACACCATCTCCATACGGCGACAAATGACGGCTTGTAGAAACTGTAGCGCACATCTTCTCATGTGAAAATAGAATCAGAATTTGGAACTGGACTAGGAAGAAATTAGCACTGTCAATAGAACCGCAGAAAGTCAAATACCGATAACTGAAGCTTTACAACCCGACTCGAAATGTTACCTGTCCGCAAAGAATAACAGTTATTCGTGGCTTCTGGGACAGTTTGTGTTTTACGTCATAACAAACAAAACTTAGTAGAGTACATGTTCTATATTGCAGTAGAACATTTTAAGCTGAAGAAGAATAACAAATATAAGGAATGGTTTTAAATTTTTTATCTATTGCTTTATGTGGGCTACAAAGAGGTGGACAGTTTTATTCATTAGAAGAGGAATGCTAATCTTTCACTTTTTTTATTCCTGGAATATTCTTTTACGTTGGATCTAAAATCAGAACTGTTCTAATTTGGCAAAACCCCACCGGATCCAAAATTTCTTTTATTTGTTGAAAAATATATGGCTTCCTTACAGACCTCATATGCATCCAGTGCATAATAAATTAAAATGTGAATATATTTTTGAATGAATGTTTGTTATGTATTTTTACGTCACCCTTTCCATTGTTATAAGTTATGTTCTACAAGGAACGGCAATCTGTAATTTATTTTACCTAAATTACTACTTCAATTTTGTTCTACAATTTAAAAGAATATACGGGTGCAAACATGGAATACATGGGAATAATGCAGCTGCTCAGTGCCAGGTATGGGAGAGGCATTGTGGCCAGGCCTCGGATCTTCGACCCCTTCCGTCTTTGCCTCCGCCTACCTGGTGCGAAAAAGTCTTCTCAAACATTTAAAAAAAATAATAGTGCAGTGATCAGAACGTCTGTCTAGTAAGCAGGAGGTTTGGTTCGAAGCCCAGTCGGCCACAAATTTTCATCTGCCAAAGTTGCTGTATTTCAACGCGCTGTGACAGTGTGGACGTCGGTCCTTCGACATTTAAGATGCAATTGTTTTTTGAGGCAATAGAGGTGATTTGCAAACATTTGTCTTGCCATCAATGTAACAGGACTTCAACGGCATCCAACCCTTAGTCATACCTTTGTGGCCGGACGGAGTGGCCGTGCGGTTCTGGGCGCTACAGTCTGGAGCCGAGCGACCGCTACGGTCCCGGGTTCGAATCCTGCCTCGGGCATGGATGTGTGCGATGTCCTTAGGTTAGTTAGGTTTAATTAGTTCTAAGTTCTAGGCGACTGATCACCTCAGAAGTTAAGTCCCATAGTGCTCAGAGCCATTTGAACCATTTTGAGTCAGCGCTAAATTATGTGCGCCACCATTAACGTTACTGTATGCAGTTTAACAGCATAACACCACCACAACTACTGACAACCTGAACCATTATCATCACGCAGTTGTGACTCTCAGTGATTACAGGTTGCTGATGTTTGTCAAGAATAGCGGAAAGCGCCTCTGAAGTTCCATTTGCATTACGACCAAGACGGAGAGAATGCTTAATAACAGTAATAGGTCACCCAGCGAAGAGAAGATTCCACGTATTGTCTCAAGTTCTTGCAGTCTGATATTAATGCAGTTCCCATACTTTCACACTAACGGGTTCTTTTGGCTATCGAGATACTCATATGGGAATCATAAAAGTGTAATTGCTAGAACGCTCAACTACCTTAATAACACCTCATTCTGGATTGAATACGACTCGGAAAGCGACGTTAATTTGACGTTTTCATCATCTCCTGACGTCTCACTGAATGAGGTCTGAAGTGCACGCACAGTTGTGTTGCCTGCCGCAAGGATTCTGTAAAGTGTTGTGGCAGCTGGCAGTCATTGCTGAATACACACATGTGCAAATATCCTCACTGCTCTAGCGGAACTCGTCTTTGTTGCATTTTTTCCATACCGTAATTAGCACAATAACATAAGGCTTGTTCTGCTGAAGAACTTGATGCCCACAAGCCCTTAAATAAGAATCTCCTAGCGGGAGTAATACATGAAAGGAAACAGACTGTTGGACAAAAGAATGGACAGCTCCCTGCTTTTGGCGTTTCCGATAGCGCCTACGATAAGAATCTGGTGTCATATTATGCTTCAGAACTCTAAACTGTTTATTTTTTTACTTCATACTAAAACAAAAGTTGTGATATGAGATGACTTATACGCTTCTCAGGAACTTTAATTTTTCGTGTTTATTTTCTCACTTCATATTAAAACAAGGGCGTTAATATGAGGAGAGGAAATGAAATATACGCTTCCAAGACATAATATTTCCTTGTGTGCTATTACTGCATATATGAAAGCTCTGAAGTTAATTTTTGTATGTTGGATAAATTTTGATATCACCTCACATTCCTTTGTGGGAAGGGTCCTATTTTCTTGGGATTCAAATAGAGTGGACATTTCATCACTGGTTAATATTCTGATGACTAATGACATGATACCCGTTGCAATTGCTCCATGGCACCTGTGAGTAGAGTCTCACGTTGATTACTATGAGAACACGCAGGCAGTGATATCCGCTCACTGCAGTCAGAGCCAAGGTGATTTCTTTTTGTTTAGGGCGAAGCGTCTGCTGCAGTGTCCACGCTCAGCCAACATAAACAAATCGCGGCGGCATTGGGCACTGCTAATCGCTGCACTAGTCGCGAGCCTCGACAACAAGAGCGCACTGTCTCTAATGGCTCTGAGCGCTATGGGACTTAACATCTGTGGTCATCAGTCCCCTAGAACTTAGAACTACTTAAACCTAACTAACCTAGGACATCACACACATCCATGCCCGAGGCAGGATTCGAACCTGCGACCGTAGCGGTCACGCGGTTCCACGCACTGTCTCTGCTAACGACACTGTGGAGTTAATACATCTTACTTAACGTAATACGCAGGACACGGGATGGGTAAAAATTCAGTTTGTAACTTCCCATCGCATTAAAATACTTTACAGTCATATTTGATGCAATATTTATTGTTGGTTGTCTCTCTAATTATAATAGTATTGACTCAGATTGTGCGTTAACACGAAAACACACACACACACACACACACACACACACACACACACACACACAAACAGTCATTGATTCTAGTGAGGGTGACAAGTACTGTGTGTTGAACAACACATGCACCAGTCAGTTCCTCAGTTGGCGTCGAGTGGATGAGATTGTTCAATTAAATTACATTGCAAGAATTGGAAGGAGGGGACTGAAAGTAAATGGACTTGTTGTATGCTAAAGAGCTGCGGCAAAGCAAAGCTTGACCGATTATCAGATAATTGTCCACACAGGTTTTGTGGACGAGTATGATTTTAGTAACCAACCCACCGACGATCATTACGTAAGATTTCTCGAGGGCGTAGGGGAATTTATTTCATTAAGTCGTCGACAGTGTAGCGTGATGGTTTACTTCCCACCATACGTTTTCTATATTCGTCCAAAGGTCGCTTGCATTTGTAGGGACATATGGCCATGACCTTGTTACTTGAATAACGTATTTGTAATAAGCACATTGGATTATTATTTTCCACAGTGTTTAAGAATTCAGGCCCTGTCATAGGTAAGTGATCTGGATTCAACAGTCCGATTAAGAATGTGGTTCACTCAGTCTATCATATCATGAGAGTTGTAGTCGGATATCCAAATTAAGACTGACTGGCTGATCCGATTAGGACGATCTTGTATCGAAATGAAATTACCGAAATCTGATAATTTGAACGTCTGTATTGCAACAATGCTGCGCACATAAATTCCTATGATGGAGTAACAGCTAGCAACTGTCTAAGAAAGAGTGAGAAATATGTCGACTAGCAGCAATGTAACGTAATTATAACCTATATTTATCTTATGGAAAATGGAATCGAACAATACACATCTATTTCAGTGGTGGGAAGATACTCCATATCAGATTTGCTGATGATATAATGACAATAATAATAATAATTAAAAATCCCGTGTGGCCGAGAGGGAAAACCGAGGAAATCAAATACTTGGGATGAACCAAATACTAACACAGTCCTGGACGGCTACTCTATCCGATGAACCCAAAATCCAGACACATCTGATTGAAAATCACCGCTACTCTTGTCACCGTCTGTTATCTCAGGCCGGCCGGTGTGGCCGAGCGGTTCTAGGCGCTACAGTCTGGAACCGCGCGATCGATACGGTCGCAGGTTCGAATCCTGCCTCGGGCATGGATGTGTGTGATGTTCTTAGGTTAGTTAGGTTTAAGTAGTTCTAAGTTCTAGGGGACTGATGACCTCAGAAGTTAAGTCCCATAGTGCTCAGAGCCATTTTGTTATCTCAATGAGCTTGGCTGAAAATATTTGCTTCCAAAGGCTTCAACACCCTCTGGTTCTGTCTGGTCCCGGTATCACCCAGGCCAAACCAATGAAACACAAGAAAACATGAACTATGCAAGCAAAGGTAACTTTACCCCAGGTGGTACACAACGTAGCCACCGATAGGCGGCAGTTGGATTTTCGCACTCTGGGGAGTCCAGGTTAGCGCGGCAAAGAATATCGAAGATCTCTGGTAAATTTCCCTACAAGCAGAAAACATTCATTTAAAAACTAAACATCGATACATTGATCCAAACAAGAAACCTCAATAATCTCACAAAAGAAAACGGCCGCCAAAAAATTCTCATCCTTGCTCTTCAAGAACCACGACTAATTGACAATTAAAACTTGCATTACGGAAACCATTGCATCTTCAAGAGAAAAATACAACAAAAGGTAGCGAAAGGCGTACCAATCTTCGGCACTGCATTTCTCGATCTACCATCAACTCTGTCAAAGAAATCGCATCCATCAACAATCGACTTATGACTATGCTCATTCAGAGCCCCTATGAAAGATATTCACTCGAAAATACTATGAGCAAAATTCACCAAGATGACGTGAAAATACTAATGGGAGACTTCAACTCTCTATTTGGGACAGAAAAAACCTGTCGAAAAATCATTGGTACAAATTCAACACACCGAAACGCTTAGACCAACGGCACACGTCTGACTGACATTTGCCAACAATTCAACCACAAAAGAATGTCTTCCCACTTTAGGAAGTAGCCTGTTCCCAAGAAACATGTTTGGCCACCAGGTGCAAGCTGCTTTCGTTCGCCTTTCCAGACTCGCTGAAAGCCAGATTTTTAATTCTTTTGTAGCATAGCTACAAGCAGGCAGATACAAACGCAACAAGGGAATCGTAAGACAGCGCTAAGCAAAATGCGCCTTGCTACTTTCAGTAACCCTTAGTGTCAGAGCGAGAACCTTACTGTACTGCCAAATTCATAATGACGACATATTTTTTGTTGTTGTGAATACGTAATTATATCTATGAAATGCCACATTATCATAATAATTACGAATGATACAGGAAATGAAGTAAATACAGATCTTTTCGAAGTCAAAAGTCGGTAATGTCCTACTAATTCGTGTTAAAATAGGCTCAATCGTCTTACAGATACTTAATGCTTTATTAAGATAGTCTACCGTCGTGATGTTTCTGTGGTAAGCTGAATTTAATTTGTGTTAGTACAGTGAATATTTCAATTGGATTTTCCATTAGTTTACTAAACGCAACAGTAATCATCAAAGAGAAATTAATCAGCAAAAGAATTTTCTTTCACGATGTCTAAAACGATCCGACAATGCTTAAGTTGTTTACAAATTCTACGCCAGTAGAAACCTACTGGTTCCAACGATATCACTATACCAGAGTAGTTTTAAGAGTATTTTCGTCTAGAAATGAATTGCGTTGACGGTTGATCGATCAAGAGCGGGAAAGGTAAAACTTTACGAATATATGGCGAGAGGGACAAGTGCTTGAGAGAGGACTTCCCTATTAATACAAGTGCCTGAGAGACGACTTTAATTTCAGTCTCCTGGATAGTTTTGTTCTCAAATCAAGAAGTGCGTTATCATGCAGTAGCACATGTGATGTAGTTGTGTTGCTCGATTTTCTTACGCTGAGACCGAAAGGTGTCTCAGTTGTTGGCAACAAATTCTAGCTGTGCTGCACACAGCCCTTGGGGCAGAATTCGTAGCCCAAAACACACTTTTGGAGCTATCAGATGTAAAATATTATGTTCACATTACTCTTTGCTGTAGTTCATGTCTTTTGGAGGGGCTCAGCCTTTCATTTCTTCTTAGGAAGTTAACGATAAAGGCATCATAACACGTCACCAGTAACAGTACTGCATACGAATGCTCAATGAGCGACCTGATGACGTTCAATAACAGTTACTCCGTTGACTTTTGTTGTTTAGAATTAGAGCATGCAGTACTCCTACACCAGACTTCTGAACTTTGCGTGTTGAAATCAAATGTCGCATGATGGTAAAATGGTGATCTATCACATATATCAGTAGTCGAGACTTCCTTAATGTGGAAAATCATTCATGTCAGAACGATCTTTGTTGAAACAAGAATATCGTTTTCTAGTGTTTTTTTCCCAAAAGCACTCACTCCACACACAATTCAAATCTTTCTAGCTGCCTCCTCTGCATTCACCCCTCTGTTATACCAAAAGTAAACGTTGTGTTGCAGATGTTACATCTATTTCCACTTGCGACTCAATTTTACAATGCTTAACCGTAGTTCATGATTTTCAAGTATGCAAAATCCAATGGTTAACTGCAAGGTGACAAGTGAAACTTCAAATTCGAAAATGACAGTTGATACATGCGCTGACAGCGTTGCGCCGCGTTCACATGGGCGGCGTCGGATTTCAGGCGGCGCGGCGGGTGGCGTCTGGCCGGTGGCCGGTAGCCACTGCCGCGCGAGGAAACGCTCGAGCGTAAGCTGTTATGATCGCGGCGTAGCCAAGAGCTGTCCTGCGGAATTGTTTCTGGAATACTTGTTATTTCTGGTGGGTAGAATGTGAAGCGAATTATCTTCGATGTTCAGTCAGACTCATAACTTTAGACCGACTGTGGTAAAAAAAAAAAAAGTACAGTTGGACGCGAACAGGCGACTATAAGCTCAGAACTCACGACGCTTGCCACTAGACCACGGGCTCACATAGTCCGACAACGTCTCGGAAGTAGACAACACTTCCTCCTAACACTTCCGCATCTTACAGTGTTGCCAGATTGTGCATATGGCCGGACTTAGAGTTGTCAGGGGCGGTCAGTTTTATTGGCCACCTTAAGTGAATGACTCGGACTTAGTCTCCGTGGCGGCCGGCCGGCGGTCAGGTTTATTGTCTAAGACTGTACATTGTTAATGCACGAAGAGAGTCTCTTTTGAATAGTATTCTCTAATGTTGAGAACAAGATGGTAGTTTGTTTTCATCTAACAGTTGAAGTTTTGGGCCTGAAGCATCATGCAGCAATTAGGGAAAGAAACATCTCGAAGCAATCCCAAAAATTTCTCACACTAGTGTGCAGGGATTGCTTTCGGCCAAAGAGACGAAAGAACTGCCTACGAAGATTTACCTGTTAGGCCCTTCTAGCCACAGAAGTGGCAGAGACACAAGTTAGAAGTAAGTGGCCCAGGGAACGCATTTCGACGGTATCGTAAACCCCCATTGTGAACAGGGATGGCGGCCATAAAAACTCGCGAGTTGCCGTGTTCACAGTGGAGTGGGTGCTATTAAGGGAGCTGTCATGTGGTGTGGTCCTCGAACTGATGAGTTTTGTGGGAAGCTTCAGAGCTTCAAGACCATTTTAGAATTGAATGCAACATTTATGGTGACTCCGAAATGGTCTATATTTGGACAAAAAAGCACTTCTCTTACTTTAGCTGAGGCCCTGGTCAGAAGCCGGCCGCAGTAGCCAAGCGGTTTTAGGCGCTTCAGTCTGGAACCGCGCGATCGCTACGGTAGCAGGTTCGCATCCTGCCTCGGGCATGGCTGTGTGTGATGTCCTTAGGTTGGTTAGGTTTAAGTTGTTCTAAGTTCTAGGGGATTGATGACCTCAGATGTTCAATCCCATTGTGCTCAGAGCCATCTGAAACATCTGAGCCCTGGTCAGACACACTGTAGCGTTCGGCCCATCCAGTCATCTCTGTGATAAATGTGTTGTTTAATTTAGACCTAAACGGAAACTAAACATGCTGATGAAGTGGCCGTGGGAAAAAATAAGTCGGGAGCGTAACATCTTCTCCTCTACGCGTGGGAATTTACGAGTCATGGATTGGCTGCTTCTCCAGAAAAAAGAAGAATGTTATTAACTTTGTTTAGGTTTGGCCAGTTGGTAGAGCAGACGAGTTAGTGGGGAGACATGGAACTTGTGGGATCTTGTAATGGCACGAAACCATTGTGGGGGCGGTTTCGTGACCTTTTTTCGAATTTACCAAGCTCTGACGGAAAGGAAGTAGCAGGGAAACTTGCTCTTCTGATTCGTACCCCAGTCTGGAGAAGATTCTGGTCTTGTTATGAGTAGGATGCAGTTGGGACACTCGTCCTGAGCGTGACTTGTCACTGGCATTGGGGTTGAGTGGGGAGCCTGTGGTGAAGTCTTTGCTGCCTCGACAGTGTAGACCTCAGTCATCTCGGACAATTCGCTGTACCGAGGGCAATCTTTTTCGTATCACATCTGTTGCCTTGGCGTTTGATCTCTTCGTGTACACTGTCAAATTGGTCTGTGGTATAACTGGCAGACGGGAGTGTCACACGCTGGAACCTGCGGAGACTTCGGGGCTCCATTAGAGAGTAATTGCGATCCGTCTAAGAGATCGTCAGCCTGCGACTATGCGTGTTTCCTACGTCCGATAACAAGATACATGCGCCATACATCGCTACTCTGCAGACTCCTGCACCACGACCGTCCCCAGAGACGGCTCTGCGCACCGACAAAGGAATATAGTATTGCTGGTCTGGCTTTTTAGGGAAAACAGTATCACAGTCTCACCATTTGTTTCCAGCTGCACCAGCGTAGTGTAACTTCTATGTAGAATGGCTCCATCAGAGTCTGTTCAGCGACAGATAATATCAGATTGCGTTATCCATGTTTTGGGTTAGAGTAAATACACTACTGGCCATTAAAATCGCTACACCACGAAGATAATGTGCTACAGACGCGAAATTTAACAGACAGGAAGAAGATGCTGTGATATGCAAATGAATAGCTTGTCAGAGCATTCACATAAGGTTAGCGCCGGTGGCGACACCTACAACGTGCTGAAATGAGCAAAGTTTCCAGCCGGTTTCTCATACACAACCAGCAGTTGACCGGCGTTGCCTGGTGAAACGTTGTTGTGATACCTCGTGTAAGGAGGAGAAATGGGTACCATCACGTTTCCGACTTTGATAAAGGTCGCATTGTAGCCTATCGCGATTGTGGTTTATCGTATCACGACATTGCTGCTCGCGTTGGTCGAGATCCAATGACTGTTGACAGAATATGGAATCGGTGGGTTCAGGAGGGTAATACGGAACGCGGTGCTGGACCCCAACGACCTCGTATCACTAGCAGTCGAGATGACAGGCATCTTATCCGCATGGCTGTAACGGATCGTGCAGCCACGTCTCGATCCCTGAGTCATCAGATGGGGACGTTTGCAAGACAACAACCATCTGCACGAACAGTTCAACGTCGTTTGCAGCAGCATGGCCTATCGGCTCGGAGACCATGGCTGCGGCTACCCTTGACGCTGCATCACAGACACGAGCGCCTGCGATGGCGTACTCAACGACGGGCCTGGGTGCACGATGGCAATACGTCATTTTTTCGGATGAATCCAGGTTCTGTTTACAGCATCATGATGGTCACATCCGTATTTGGCGACATCGCGGTGAACGTACATTTGAAGCGTGTATTCGTCATCGCCATACTGGCGTATCACCCAGCGTGATGGTATGGGGTGCCATTGGTTACACGTCTCGGTCACCTCTTGTTCGCATTGACGGCACTTTGAACAGTCGACGTTGCATTTCAGATGTGTTACGACCCGTGGCTCTACCCTTCATTCGATTCCTGCGAAATCCTACATTTCAGCAGTATAATACACGACCGCATATTGCAGGTCCTTCGTCTTTATGGATACAGGAAATGTTCGACTGCTGCCCTGGCCAGCACATTCTCCAGATCTCTCACCAATTGAAAACGTCTGGTCAATAGTGGCCGAGTAACTGGCTCGTCACAATACGCCAGTCACTGCTCTTGATGAACTGTGGTATCGTGTTAAGGCTGCATGGACAGCTGTACATGTACACGCCATCCAAACTCTGTTTGACTCAATGCCCAGGCGTATCAAGGCCGTTTTTACGGCCAGAGGTGGTTGTTCTGGGTACTGATTTCTCAGGATCTATGCACCCAAATTGCGTGAAAATGTAATGGCATGTCAGTTCTAGTATAATATCTTTGTCCAATGAATACCCGTTTATCATCCGCATTTCTCCTTGGTGTAGCAGTTTTAATGGCAAGTAGTGTAGTTTTTTCAGACAGATCCGAGTCTTTACCAACAAACTATTTATTGCATCTATTTGTGTTGCCAACAGTCCATGATTTGTTATTTCGCGTATGTTGTTTGTCCTACTGAATTATTAAAAAACTTTTGCCACAATTTTCTATAAAAGATTAACCCGATATTGATATTTTAATCACCCACCAATAATTGAATACAATAATCATAGGGCTACTATTTCATTAAATTATTTCAGCATTCAAATGCTGGCAATTAGATTCTGATAAAAGTGATAACGTCTAATGCAGGCTAACAGCAACAACAACCATTGTCAAAGAGCAAA
The DNA here is from genome assembly GCF_021461395.2 of Schistocerca americana. NCBI lineage: Eukaryota > Metazoa > Arthropoda > Insecta > Orthoptera > Acrididae > Schistocerca > Schistocerca americana. Next base: position 685,819,870 of record NC_060122.1, read on the forward strand.
TTCTACTTAGGAGACGCATGGGAAAGGCAGATACGTGGAAGGCTTACTATAGTGCGCGTCATTTATGTTGGCGGCCGAGTTTAGGTTCGTTCTGCGCATCTGACGTCACAAAACACAGTCAGCCAATGAACAGAGAACGACGTTGCCAGATCTTGATTGCAGTGCAGAGCATGGACGAGTGTCTTCAGTTTTAGAAACGTTCAGTCATAAATAAAGTAACAGAACAAAAGCCATGTCTTGATAGCAGACTTTCTTTTACAGAAAGTTTGAAAAAAGCAATCTTTATACCAATTGCTTCATATTCTGTCAATTAATTAAACCAAACAAGCAATAAGACTTCTAATTCAGGCGATAGCAAGGAAAGGTGTTTGTATCAATCTCACGAACCGCTTTTCGCAGTAAAGAACAGCGGTAATTGTTTATTTCCTATTGTACTTCGACGAAGCGTGTGTAATTCATAGTCATACCAATAGTGTTTGTCAGTATTTTGCGTACCCTGTTAGAGTCGTCATGGCGCTCTACAGTTATATAAGCTGCGTTAGCGTAACGGTTAAGGTGTTGGGCTTCTACACGGAAAGTTATGAGTTCTAACCTTGTGCGGCGCTTAATATTTTCATTATTAAAAAACAATATCGAAGTGCCTTACTTCACGAATTATATTCGTTTCAATGCAACATTTTGAAATTTCTAGTGCTTTGTCTCTTCATTAACCCTTTCGCTGCTGCAGACACGTGCTCCCCGCATTCCGCGCTGTGCGCGATTTTGTCATCACTGCACTGCTCGCCTGTGCAGACACATGGTGTTCCCACTGCTTTGACACACTTATCATTCGATTTCACAAAAACTATTTGACCCAAAAATTAGATTTTTATACATCTTCTAGACTGATACCTTTCCCCCATAAATGACTTAATTTTGTTTCGATGTTCAACGCAGTTATTATGCAGCATTAAATGTAGTGAACCATTGTACGAAATTTTGAAGAGTTTGAAGAGGTAAAAGTCCATAGCGTATACTTTCGGTATGGTCTATTTTAGTTGCCACAATGTTGAGAATGAAATGTGAACAATATACTTAAATTTCATCTAAAATTTACTGTATAACAGTATCTCATTTAATTTAAGTACCACATAGGTGTCGTATGTAATATTGAGAAATATTCCGTCTTTCGCGACTGTAATAAAAGTTTTATTTACACCGGACGCGTAAGAAATGTGTATGGTCGAATGGCTAGACATGTCCTGCGAACGAATTTTCCTTCGTTTCTGCAGCTCACGTACCCATAAATAGATGTCCAAAGATCCTTGTGCACTGTTAAGGTACATTTCCAAATGTACGAAGAGAATAACAATGCATTACCTCCAAAACATTTGGTACCTCAGTACCATAAAGTGCTACCGGAACCGTTCTCATTGAAATAAAAGCTGCATCTTATCTGCAGATTTTTAGAGGAGTCGGTCGCGAAACATATGCGCAGTTTTGCTGAGAGCTGGAAGCGTCAGGATTATGTAGTCCAGTGAAGTTCTTTGTGTCGCTAGTTAAGAAGGATCAGTTTCCCAAGGATATTATGAGCCACTGTTACGTCAAATTCCTCTGCACTACCAACAACTCCTTATCGGACGGTGCAAAGATTGCATTGAATCATTCCACAGTGCGCTACGCGAGTTAAACTATCTCAGCGAAATACAAAACGCAAGAGACTGGAAAAGGAACAACGTCCACAGTCGTAAGGCTCGTCAGAAACGAACATCAGACGAAATGGGGGGAAATACCGATCACAGGGAAATAGCTCGAACAACAGAGGGAGTAACCAACCATTGTAGGAGAACAGAGGTAGGCGAGGCTATTACGATAATTACAACGAATGGCAAAACAGAAACTGGAGAGAAAAACGAAATCAAACCAGTTCCAGCGGGATACTGGAGAACAACAGCAACAAAGAAACAACTGGGAGAGCTACATTCGAAGTCAGCAAGGAAACCAAAAATGGCTCGTTTAACTCTGAGCACTATAGGACTTAACATCTGAGGTCATCAGTCCCCTAGAACTTAGAGCTACTTAAACCTAACTAACCTGAGGACATCACACACATCCATGCCCGAGGCAGGACTCGAACCTGCGACCGTAGTGGTCACGCGGTTCCAGCCTGAAGCGCCTAGAACCGCTCGCCCACACCGGCTGGCTAAGGAAACCAACAATGGTAGTCCTCCCTCCGTCTGGTAGCAAACTTTTTTATTGCAAACCTTGGAGAGAGAACTTGATTCTGTACAACCCAAACCTAAGGCCTTCTAGCAATATTTAAATAACACTTTTTGTTGTGTGGCCCCACCATGAAGAAGAGCTGTCACGCTTTTTTGCAGCACCTGAGTTCTGTCCACGAGAATATCTCATTGACTTTGAAAATGAAGAAGGGGGGCTGTCTACTGTTTTTGAACGTCTTGGTCAGTCTGAAAGTGGATGTATCATTGGGATATTCCGTTTACCATACAGATCTGCATTTGCAGGTGTCTAGCTGCTGCCATCCGTCACACACTAAGGGCATCCTAAGAAGGTTAGTGTACTGGACACATTTTGCATCTGACAACGACAGCCTTGCAAATGAGCTGTAACTCCTACACTCAGTGTTCATAGATAATGGATATTCTCCACATCAAATCAGCACTGCTTTAAGGAGAAAGAAACGTCACAACACAGAAGATCAAGAGGAGAAGGGGCGGTTCAAGTCCAGGCAATGTTTCATCGAAATCTGGAAGAATTCAAAGGAAATATTATGTGAAAGTAATCTACCAGCTACCTGCAAAGACTTGTTGTCTTCTCCGTTCGGCAAAGGACGATCTGGGATTGCGGAGGACTAGAATCTACTGAAGAAAGACTACGTTGGTCAGACAACACGCACAGTGTGTGAAAGGTACGTTGACCATGATCGCGAAAATCACCTTTCGCAGCTCAGTAAGTCAGCCATAGTCGAACATTGTGTCTCCCCAGTATATTCCATGGATTATTTTGCCATGGAAATTTTCATCCCAACGAGATACTTCTCTATATCTACATCTACATCATACACCACAAGCCACCTAATGGTTTGTGGCGGAGGGTACTTTCGGTAGCATTATCGGATACTTCCAACCCTGTTCCACTCCCGAATAGTGCGTGGGAAGAATGATTGCCGGTAAGCCTTTGTATTGGCTCGAATTTCCTCTTTGTGGTCAATACGCGTGATGGATGTGTGGTGGTGGTGGTGGTGGTGTTTGTGTGTGTGTGTGTGTGTGTGTGTGTGTGAGTGTGTGTCTGTGTTGGGAGGGGGGGGGGGGGGGGAGAAGTGACATGTTGTTCGACTGCTCCTGTAAAGTACTGCCCGAAATTTCAATAATAAATCCCTCCGTGATGCACAACGCCTTTCTTGTAACGTCTGCAAGTGGAGTTTTTTTAGCATGTCACCAGCTAAACGATTCCGTGATGACGAAATGCGCTGTCTATCTTCTCTTTCAGTCCCACCTGGTAGGGGTCCCAGATAGATGAAGAATAGTCAAGAATCGAGCGGACAAGCGACTTAAAGCCACTTCTTTCTTGGATGAGCTACATTTCCTTGCGATTCTTCCGATTAATCTGAGTCTGGTATCTGCTTTTCCCACTATCTATTTTATGTGCTCATCCCACTTAAGATCGCTCTGTATACTTATGCCTAGATATTTTACGGCAGACGCTGTCTCCAGCTGTTCATCATCAACAGCGTAGCCGTACAGTAGAGGATATCTCTGTCTATGTATGCGCAATATGTTAGATTTATTTACGTTCAGGGTCAACTCCCAGAGCCTGCACCATTCATCAATTCTCTGCAAGTCGTTCTACAAATTCTTACTATTTTCTGACGTTGCTACTTTGTTGTAGACAACTGCATTATTTGCGAATAGCCTTAAAGAGCATCCGACACTTTCTACTAGATCATTTATATATACTGTAAACACCAGTGGCCCTATACCCGCTTTCCTGTGATACTCCGGATATTACCTTTACACCTGTCGATTTTGTTCCATTAAGAGCGACGTGTTCAGTTTTGCTGCAAGAAAGTCTTGAATCCAATCGCAAGTCTGCTCCAATACTCCGAAAGCTCGTACTTTTTCATTAATTTGGGACGGTGTCAAATGCCTTACTGAACTCAACGAATACAGCATTAATCTGAGCTCCGTTGTCCACTGCACTGTCGATCTCATGCAGGAACAGAGCGAGCTGAGTTTCACAGGATCTCTGTTTGCGAAATCCATCTTAATTTTTATAGAGGAGATGTTCATTTCCCAAAAACGTCATAATTCTTGAGCATAAAACATGACCCATAATTCTACAACAGACTGACGTCAACCATATAGGTCTATAATTGTGTGGATCTGTCTTAGGGCCTTTCTTTAAAACAGGGATGATCTGCGATTTTTCCAGTCCTTAGGTAACTTTCGTTGTTCAAACGGTCTATGATAAATTACTGCTAGAAATGGACCAAGTTCTTTCACGTAATCTTTATTGTATCTTATAGGTATCTCATCCCATTGTGACGCCTTTCCACTACTAAGCGATTGTAGCTGTTTTTCGGTTTCGCGATCGGTTATCTCATTTCGACGTTCGTACGACGATTGAAAGGAGGGACAGTGTTACAATCTTTTGCAGTGAAACAACTTCGGAATACCGAATTCAGTATTTCGGCCTTTTCTCTGTTATCTTCTGTTTCGATGCCGGTGTGATCGCTGAGAGAATGGATAGATGATTTTGACCCACTTACTGATTTTGCATAGGACTAAAATCTCTTAGGGTTTTTACTCAGGTAGGTTGACAATGTCTTACTTTCAAAATCAATGAACACTTATTCCAATGCTCTCCTTACGCTCATTTTCGCTTCGTTCAGCTTTTGTTTGTCAGTTAGGTTTTTATTTCCCTTGAATCTGAGATAAAGTACTCTTTGTTTCCGCAGCGCTTTTCTAACACGGCTATTAAATCATGGTGTATCTTTCCCATGCCTTATATTCTTACGCGGAAGATACTTGTGACGTTATACAAATTTCAGAATATCTCAGCAGTCAGCATCAAATATTCGAAGATGAGGACGAAGATTTGGGGAACAAATGGGAAAAATTCAAAGGCATATTATACAGTCACCCTGGCTGAGCAAATTTATCTTCCTACGTTTCTTAACATTCCTTGTAGGACCCGTCGTCATAGATGCTGTCGCAGCCTTATGAGCACTGATACTTCCTCTACATTAACTGATTCAATAAGTTCAGGTCTCTTTGTTGCCAGAGGTCTAAGAGTTACCCTCACGACTAGGTTCAATTCCGCACCCGGTAGCGGTGGTCGAGAAATTTGCATCCGATTCTGTCGCAGAGCCGTCTGAGCGTCTCGTTTAAACCTTCCACTCCGCTCCAAACCAGAGGACCGCGATCAACCCTGGTACGATGATACAAATAGACAGCCTAGCCTGCACCCCATGATCGATGCTAGCTGCCTTCACCAAATCAGCCAGCCGCCGAAAGGAGCCGAGAATGGCCTCAGAACCCAAGCGGCAGGCGTCATTCATGCCGACATGTGCCACTACATGCAGCCGGCTGCACCCAGTGCACTCGATAGCCGGCGGCAGGGCCTCCTCCACATCACTGATGAGACTGTCCGACAAACATACCGAATGCACACTGGAATTCTTTCCCGCCTTGCCTGCTATCTCCCTGAGAGGCTCTATCAGCCGCCTAACATTGGAGCTCCCAATGACTAGCATACCCACTCTCTGTACTTGTCCGGAGTGGGCAGGAAAATCGACCGCTGGCTCAACAGCAGAAGCATCCTGTGCTGGCTCAGAGTTATCATCAACACTGGCTAGTACCTCGTACCTGTTGCTAAGACATAGGGAGCCAGACGCACGGTCTGCTCCCTCTTTCGCCTTCCGCCCAGTGACACGCGAATCCACCACTGTCTGCCATCTACTCTGGAGTAAGGATGGACAGGTCAGATGTTGCGTATCAGAAGCCGCAGCGACGTCTGTGTCACCAGGGGATTCCAGTGGCACCAAAGATGTCTCGTCACTGGCGCCCCGACGTCACCGCAACTTTGAGCATTAGTTAGAAGCTTGTCGACGGTAGCGAACGCAGCTTCCAGCTGTTTACGAACAGCAGCCAACTCTCTTTGTGTCCGCTCACAGCATGCACAGTCCCTAGCTGCATCGTACTGCGTATAAAATAGATATAAGGTATCAAATGGCGCTACTGAATTTGAAATGTATACAAAATATACCAAAGGAGAGTAAAGTTGCTGTGCAGATTTCTCACTGTACGCTGAGACCGAAAGCTACTAAACAGAAATAAATTTCTCTAATGAAGTTGATGTATTTACATATACCTGTTATTAGAAATCCTGTTTACCCAAAATTTACTGCACGAGATAAATATTCAAATTAGAAATGACTGATCGAAACTGTATGCTGTCTACTAGCACAAAATTAAAACTTAGTGGCGTGACGGAGTTTCTAGCGAAGGGAAAATTTGCACTAGCAAGCCGCCCTTGACAAGGATATTCGCAAGACTCACACAAAAACAAAAAACTGCTATTAATTTTCTAACCACTGGTCTTCACAGTAAAATACACACGTATAGTTCACTTCTTCTAGGAACATGTGGAAAAAAACAAGTTCTAGATTAATTTACTGTTTATCAGACAAGTTCTGCTGCTTCTGCTCTGGTACGCGTCCTCTCGGCTCGGCGGCTGCAGCTACACTGGGATTCAATTACTAAGGAATCGATGAAAATACGTTTGACGAAAGATCTTATTAATGGTGATGGCCGCTTTTAACTGGAGAAGGAGTGAGGATTGGAGACTTCTTTAATGCCTATCGAACAGTTGACTTTATTAATTTATCTGAATATTAACCCCGCGAGCCAGCATTCCGACAGAGAATGTACATGTAGTATCGCGATTACGCAAGCGCCTGCGCGCCATACGTGGAGCAATACTCAAAGTGGGCGTGAAAAACTCGACAGAGATCGCTAATGTAGCAGCTGCCTTGGCGCAAGCGTCTCCACGCCTAATTTTGATATGAAACTAGCGACGTGAATTAGCAATCCCCTGTGCAAAACACTCACCTGAAGATGGCCGGATGGCTGTCAGCCGAAATGTCGTGGGAGAAAGTCGGTGTCATCCGGCTGCTTTTCCGAAACTTCAAAGAATACTTTTTACGCCGAGAAAATTTCAAGATTTGCAAGAATTCTGTCACACACGGTCTGCGACGGGAGAGGGAAGCACGGGTAGCCGTGCAATACTTTGAGGTAACTTAATTTCATTCCTTTTCCAGTGTGTAAGTTTCAGGGTTATAGGAACTGGTGTTCTTGATACTGGAGAACACATTTCTTTTATCTACTTCCTTAGAAAAAGAAAGTTCCTCTATATATTCTAGGTTAAACTACGAAGATCATAATTTGTCATCTGTTGCCTCAGTACGAGATCTAATTGAAGAAGTCCCAAATACCAATGTCTTATTTGATGATATTATGACACACAATAATTGATTCTCTGCCCTTTACTTACGAAAATTTCTGTCGTAGGATTTTAAAATATTTAGTCGATCCACCTAAACAATATATTCTAAGAAACGAAGCTATTGTGATCTCATCTACTCAAATTTCCGTAAAAAAATGTTTGCTTTTCCTTTGTCTTACTACTACTACTATTACTGAGTGGTGGTAGGACACTGTACTCGCATTCTGCCGGTTAATGGTTCAAAACCTCGACAGACCACCCAAATTTAGGATTTCAATGATTCCCCTACATTTCTTAAGGCGAATGCTGGAATTAGTTCTTTTAATAAGAGAGCAGGCAGTTTCCTTTCTCAAGTGATGTTGTACCCCGTCTCCAATTACCTCCTCGTCAACGGAACATTAAACTCTCCCTGCTACTATCTAAGTTCCCCACTACGTGTTTCTATTTGAAATTTAGTCCAAACATACTCCTTCTCCATAAAAGCTACGTATTACCAAAACTTTGTATCCCCAAACTGTTATCCAACTTAAACTAGTGAAAAAACTTGGCTTTATATGAAATGCGTAGGTGAAATAAAAGGATTATCTACCCCTAATCAAAATTTCCACTTACCTCTAGTCTTGAGAACACTGCTGCATGTTTCTCGAAAGCACAACTTCAAAGAGCAAGCAGGCAGCGGTTAAGCTAGATTTCTTTTTTTAAATAAAAATTTCCAAACAATATTCAAACTGTTTGCATACCACACGGTGCAATGTAGTAATACGTAATGATAAACGTTCTTTAAATAGTAGGATGGAGAGAGTAACCATTCCCTTGAAATGATAGTCCAAGACAATAATTTTAGAGCGAAGTATGTATTCATACGTAACACTGGTCTGAACAATACTATGCTTAACAAAGTGAACATGATTTAAAAAGGGTTCAGTTGTAACAGGAAATTTCTATAAAAACCAAACAGCTTACTCAGGTGAAATGTTAATGCATGACTCAGGGAAGTGAGGTAATCTCTCACCTAGCTCTGAGCAAACGAAAAAGTTAACTAGCTGACAATTATCATTCCGATAAGCTGTCTGCGGAGTGCTGCAGTCTTACCCCAAACGTCCTCTCTTGAAAAAAAAAAAAATAAATAAAAAATAAAAAAAACATGACTCAAAATTTATATTCTTTTCACCTTTCAATATACTTATCATACATAACAAATACATCATACATAACAGATACAATCACAACTCACTACAGCACTACTGAACAGGTCCATCATCTTGTACACTTCAACTAAGAATGTATCAGACTGTGCAGAGGCAAACATTGTGCCACAACAAGACCAATGACTGCTTAACAATAACACAACTTGCTTTCTCTCTCTCTGATAGACATATCGATAATTTACAAAAATCAAAATGAGATGCACACCTTACATTACTTGCAATTTATTATTATAATCGCACCTATCATCATCCTCATATGAACGTTCAGTCTTATTTCCATGAATGAGTTATCATATCGTCAAATGCCGTTTGCTCATCGCACATGAGTACGTTTTAAGCATCTCAGTGTATGACATTTGAATGATCATCTAGTAAACTCATTTGTTGTAATCACTCTCGAATTTCTTAAACTGCTGTTAGCTATTTGGAGATTACTTCTTTGTCCTTTCATTTTCTTCAAAATATGGAACAAGTTTCAGATAAAGTCTATTGAAGAAGATTAGGCACTTCACCAGTGTGATAATGGTATTCCCTTAGCAGTTGACCGAAAGATGCTGCTCATATAATACTTTGTTCGGCCTTTGGTCTGCCTATCAGCAGAATATGTACATCGGAAGTTATTTGTTTCCTCTAACAATCAAAGAAAAACTGACAGACATTCTGATACGCATCATAAATATTCTATACCTTTGTTACTGATTTAATCACAAAAAAGTGATAAACGATGTTTGTTGCAGTTTAGCATTTATTTTCTTGGTAAAAAGGGCATTTGGAGCAAGTGATGAAGATAAATGTTTGTGTGAAGAGGCTGTACAAATGTTACAAATACCTGCTCCACTAAAAATTTAAAATCGATAGCATTTCTAAGCTTCTTACACAACCGTTTATGTTCACCCTTCACATACTAGACGTTCCATCTCCGGGCAGACAATGGCATTCAGCTGACTCCAGATAATTAAACGTAAAAGAAAAGTGTCCATTTTGCGCTCGGCTGTTCTCTTCTTCATATGGAAGATAATTCCTCAGCTGTAGAAACCTCCTCTATCACTTTAAGCCACGATCTGCTTTTAACATTGATTCATTATCAAGTGACAGGTCCTTGTCAAGGAAAGAACAGAACAGTGAAAACATATAAGAAAATTATCCAATGAACTTATTACAAACAAAACAATACCTCCTCAGTGAAGTCGTTTAATTTACAAGCAATGATATACATTCATAAAGCGGAAATAAGCAGTATCTTCATGTCATATAAACAGTAAACTGACCAAATATTAAAGTTCTGAGATAATAACTTAGTCTAAAAATTTCAAAATAATGTAAACGAAAACATTCCATGAATATATGGTAAATCAACTAACCATTCACTACCGATCAACAGGAGCAATAACCCGCATAGTTAATGGTCAATCCTCACTGTTTATCGTGATGTAACATACAAAAAGCAGACCTCAAGTAGCAGCATGGCGTTCAGGGGAAATCGACGACCAAGTGACGTCATCTATGAAAAGGAAAGAACAGATAGTCCCTCGTCACACAGACCCTGCGTTTAGTGTCTGGACCATCGTTCACTTATAGATAGCAATGACCTGAAATAAAAAGATCGAAAACTTAAAATATCAACTAACCTGATTACTGCGTGTCATTATCGAGATACGTCTACATCTACATCGTTACTCTGCAAGTCACACTTAAGTGCCTGGCAGAGGGTTCATCGAACCATTTTCATACTACTTCTTTACCATTCCACTCTCGAATGGCGCGTGGGGAAAAGGAGCAACTAAATCTTTCCGTTTGGGCCCTGATTTCTCGTATTTTATTATGATGAGCATTTCTCCCTGCGTAGGTGTGTGTCAACAAAATATTTATGCATTTAGAAGAGAAAGTTGGTGATTCAAATTTCGTAAATAGATCTCGCGGCAAAGAGAACCGCATTTGTTTCAGTGAATGCCATCCCAACTCGCGTATCATATCAGTGACACTCTCACGCCTATTGCGCGATAGCAAAAAATGAGCTGCCCTTCTTTGCACTTTTTCGATGTTCTCCGGCAATCCTACCTGGTAAGGATCCCACACCGCGTAGCAATAATCCAGCAGAGGACGGAGAAGTGTAATGTATGCTGTCTCTTTAGTGGGTTTGTCGCATCTTCTACGTGTTCTGCCAACAAAGTGCAGTCTTTGATTCTCCTTCCCCACAATATTATCTATGTGGTCTTTCCAGTTTAAGTTGCTCATAACTGTAATTCCTAGGTATTTAATCGAATTCACAGCCCTTATGCAGGGAAGCAGCATACTCACCCCTTATAAAATTCACATCAGTCTTTCCATTGTGTGCCAGCCAGTCCGCTGTAACTAGCTCTGACGTCATAAATATTGCGCAATACTTTAACATGAAGTAAATAACCTGAAACGTTTCTAGCATGTCAGGAGTAATACTAAATCAATATGTGTTGAATATCAGTTCAATACCTTTAACGATTTTCGAAATTTGGACGTTTTTCTGTAAAAATCATTGGCGCAACAGAAAAAAGCTAGAAAATTAAAAATTCGTATTTACATTCCTTTTGCATAATCATTTAATAGGAACAGTATTCTGGATCTCACAAATTAAAATTTTAGTTCAAATTCCTGATTTCTGGTTTTTTTCTTAGAAATTAAGGAAGCAAGAAAGATTAAGTATGCGAGTAAATAAAGCTAGGATGTTTAAATTTAAGTAGAAGGGAGATCCGCTATAATCATAAATATGTGAGAAGTTTCAACTGAATAACTATAAAACTATAGCGATAGCGTATCTCCAAAGGGCAAGTTCAGAGCTCGTCTACTACATGTAGTGTAATTAAATTAATTATCTCGCTCAAAATATTTGACTTAGCCACATCAGACTTTTATTATGATTACTTACCTGTGTGCTGATTGCACATTTAAATTGAGAGCTTCATCGGCCATCAGCAAAGGAAGCAATGATTTATTCGATAACTTGAAGTGGTGCATTAGTAGCCCATCGGCTAGTCGGGAGAGCAGATTTGATCAGGCGTTGCCGTAGCCGTCCGCACCGCGGCTTTATATGGAAGAACGCTGCGCAGGAAGGAAAAGGCCCCAGTTCTCTCCAGACGCTGATTAACACACCACCTGTGCCGGGAGTCGCGTCGCGTCGGTATCGTTGATATAAACAGCCTCAGACGCAGTAATAAGTTACTCGGGATACCCGTAAACATGAAATCGTTTTCGAGTGAAGTATTAATTTTGGGATGACGTTAATGATCTATCTTTAGTTTGTGTATGTCGTATTTTCACGTGCCGCCGCAGGACAGACATTCTACCATTATTTAGCGTGGCGTTTGATGAACATTATCATCAAATTATGTCGAGTATTCACTTAAACATTTATTTTGAACTGTTGTAGTTGCATCAGTGCATTAGACTCTGAACTGCTCTGGTAGTTGGATTGTGTGGATTCTTTTTGGTCTGTGACTTTCAGAATATAGTGAAAATTTTAGAGAGAATGGTTTTTGATTATGAATCCCAGACAATCTCCCAATTCCTCAGAGCTATAAGCTGTAGCTATAAATGTATTTCTCAGATGAAGTGGGCACTAGGAATTCTAATTACAGGCTTCACGTTTTGCTAATCACTTTCTGGTTGCCAGTATTGTAGCTAGAGAGCCAGTGTTGAGAACGGCAAACAGCATAAATACAAAACATTTATTCTAATATTCCAACGGCCGCCCCACATATGGTGCCAATTGGCCAGGAAAGAAACTGAGTAAAAGTGAAAGTGATGTTTAAATATTCGGATTCGGGAGTGAAATGCGACACGCAACTGAGTAATAGAACAGTGATAGTGTTACGTGAGCATGTGGACGATGCAATTGGATGAACAACGCATTTGGATTGACGGAGCTGGCACTGAGTCTAGCGGCGCTGCCGGCATCGCGAGAAGCCTGTTTCACCTCACCGCAGTCGTCCACCAGAGCAACCGGAGCCACGCCTGCAGTTGCGGGCCACGCAAAGACACAGCAGCTGTCGAAGTGCTGTCTGCAGTTCAACGCGCCGTGTCGCATCAGTAATCCTGGTACGCCGCGCCGGCAACGCCATACGTCGTGCAGAAGGAACTAAGTTAAGTGAAAAGCTATTGAAATTTTTACTAACCTGCACCAAAAGACTGTCGGCGATGGAGCCGCCAGAAGAAACTGAGGTTAAACTTAAATCAGAACCTATGTCTGTTGAGGGAGCTGTAAATCCAGACAACGGTTCAAGTGTAAATATGCATGAAAATAGTAATGTTAAAGTGCAATATGAAGTATTGTCTCCTGACAGTAGTGTGAAAAGGGGCAATGATTCAATAATAGAGACCCCTGTAGTAAAGCAGAAATCAGAAATTGTTAATTTATTGGATGATAGTTTATCTGATGAGTTAAAAACGAAACAGTCATCAGCGGTGGTAGAGTTTAAAAAGGATAATTTAGATATGACTGATCAATCAGATGTTTCATTTCGTTTTGATGATTCTGGTATTGGAGCTAGTTTTTCGTCACCTGAGTGTGATAAAAAACCAGCTAGTGAGCAACCCAAAGATACTGGGGCTATTGATTTAAATATTATATTACAAGCAATAGCTACCAGTAATGCTAGAATGACAGCTGAGTTAAAATCTGATATAATTGAGGTAAATAACAGGATTATGGCCAGCCAAACCAATTTTAATAAACGGTTTGAGGCAATGGACAATAAATTAGAATCCAATAAAACTGAATTAGAAACTTCCATCAAGACTGGCTGCAATAAGTTGAAAGAGGATCTGGACAGTTTAAATTATAATATTGGTTACAACCATGAGGATATTAAGAAAAAGATTGCTCAACAGTTATCTGAGATGTATAAAACAGTAAAATCCGAAGTTGCTGAGGTTCGCAAAGACTTCCAAACGGAAGATGCGATGCTGGAGCACAAGTTAACAGAAAAGATCGAGGCGGAATCTGAACTGTGCTCAGATAGGTTTAAAGATGTTAATATAAAAGTAAACATATGTCAAGCAGAAGTAGACGCAATCAAAACTGCTACTACTCATATTGTGCAAAGAGTAGATAACGTTGAAATGAGAGTAGAAAATATTAGTACTAACATTGCTAACATTGAGAGTAAAGTAGGTTCAGTAACTTCTGGTAATGGTAGTATGCAACAAGTTGTAGCTGCAAACGCCGCTTTTATCGGGTGTCGGCAGTTCTTGCGGTTCGATCCAGATAAAAATATCCACCTGCTAGATTTCTGGAACGATTTTGAAGATATGATTCCACCAACTTGGTCTGAACGAGAGAAAATATCATTTATTAGAAGCCATTTAGCGGGTGACGCCATGCGTTGGTCAGCTGATGTTATGTTGAAGTGTAAAACATTAGCGGAATTTAAAACAGCTTTCATTAATGAGTATTGGTCTAGCAATAAGCAAAATGAAGTATTGAGCGAATTTTGGAGTGGAAAACGCTTCAATGCAGGCAAGGAATCTATTAAAGAGTTTGCCAGGTCATGGATCTCACGTTTGTCACATTTGGCCGAAAAGCTAAAACCTGAAATGATAATACTAGGTCTTGAAGCCAAACTGCCATGGCATTGGCAAACTAGAATTAATCTGCCCCTAGAGACAACCTTGATCGGTTCATTGAGTATTTGGAACGTGTAGAGCGTGTTGCTGCCAATGAGGAGCAAGCACGTAATAACAGAAATGGTAATAACACTAGTAGTAATTTTAAGAACGAGCAGAATGGCAATGTAAACATCAGAACAGTAGGTGTTCGCCATCGTAAAAGAGGTAGGAATTGGAGAAATAATTATCAGAACCAACAATGGCATCCAAATGATAGTAATTCTGTTCCGAACAAAATTATGCAGGTAAACAAGAGTGCGGAAAGCAATGCTGTGCCAGTTAACTACAATGGAAATAAAGGAAACAGTAGTAGGCAGATGCTGGAAAACTAGTTCCCGTCTATGAGGATACTGGCGCTCACCAGGCGGTTGCTTTTCCTAAGCCAGTAATTACAGTAATTGGTAAGACAGATCAGAATACTCAAACTGAACATGTGGATGAAGGGTCGGTAGCATCTAAGGATTCAGCAGAAATATTAGATCACTCACAGTATTTAATAGATACCACGTTAGAGACGCTTTCTAAGTGGGAAGAGAAAGAGAAGGCGCAGCAGTGTAACTGTAGGGAAGAGCTACAAAATACTGAATTGTCAGGTGAAGAAGCAGAAGAAATTCGTGCTTATATTTACGATGAGGATGATGTGCTCTTATCTAAAGTGCCTGTGCAGGATGTTGATACTGTACTAATAGATTTAGGGCAGGAGGTAAGTGAGAATGTAGAGGGTAGCCTGTTGGGGGTCGATGAGCCCAGTAGCTGCGACCAGTTGTCACTGGAGAGGGAAGCCGACGATAATAGTGAAAGTGGTTGAGCTGTAACTAGTGTTATGCCCGGTCTGGAGGCGAAGAATCGCTCAGACTACAGTAATTTGGGTCATGCTCAGCAAACTAAATGTAATGAAGTCGTGCGGTGTTTCGATTTGAAATTAATAGACCGACTGGAAAAGGCAGCTGAAAATGTAGTTCAGGAAACCCCTACACACTTTGACCGAAATGTAATGAAGACAGATGTCGATCACTTTAGTTGAAGACAAATCCAAAAGGAACTATTGGATGAGTTTGAGGAACCACCTGTACAACCTAGAATAAGCCACCCTATAATAATAGTGAATATGTGGGGTATCAATGTACGTTGTCTCTTAGACAGTGGAAGTGAGGTGAGTTCGATTCTCAGTCCTTCTTTGATGCATTACCTAGTAAAGACAGGCTTACCGTAATGAGGGTATCAGGACTAAGAATAATTAGTGCTACTGGCAAGGTGTCAAAAACGGTAAAACAAGAAGCTTTGCTGCCCTTTAACATTAATGGTAATTTAATTGATCATCCATGCATAATTGTAAATAATCTCAGTATTGAGGTTTTAATTGGCATAGATTTCTTGTCAAAATATCAGAGTGTTGTTGACTTAGAAAGAAGCCAGTTAAAAATGGTCTTGCCGATAACTGGAGTAATTACGGTACCTTTTATTGATAACCATGTAGTAACTAATGATGAAACTTGGGAGCTGCCTATAGGAATTCTGTAGGGAGGAGATTGTTCTGTAACCTCTACACAGTGTGGCAGTTGTGCAGTCCCAGCTGTGTGAGATCTTTCCTTTTCAGGTCTCACCCATTCTTCATCTTTCCTATCCACCAAAATTTCGGCTCTTACTCTCAAATACTAAAATCTTCTGGCATGACTATCAAGCCAGCATTAAGCTAATGAATTCTCTAGGGAGGAGGTTGTTCTGTAACCTCTACACAGTGTGGCAGCTGTGCAGTCCCAGCTGTGTGAGATCTTCTTTCCCATTTCGGATCTCACTCTATCTTCATCTTTCCTATCTACCAAAGTTTCGACTCCTTCTTTGCAATACTAAACTTTTCTGTCACGGCTATCAAGCCATGAGTTCTGTAACCATTCTATCCACCAATTAGTGAAGAAAATACCTAATGTGACAAACCTAACAGTGACATAAACAACAGAGAAGTATGATGTAATTAAGATACAAAGGTATTTGAGTAACAAGTATGTGTAGAACCCTGGTAATATTATAAGTACAAAGTTGTTGTTTTATTGGAAATGGTCCACCAACAGTAATTTAAAAAGATATACAAATTCGTGTACATGCAGGATCTGAAGTGGCAGTGAAACCTATTGTATGCTGTAGAGCTAAATAATTAATAGTAAAAGAGATTGCTTAGTGTTATGAAAAATATGCAGATAAGTTGTAAGAATGAACTTACCTTGTGTAGCAAGGAATGGCAGTGTAATAGAACTGAACAGTGTTTGTGGTTGAGACGTGAAGGACACGTCCTTGAAATATTTATAAGGTTGGAGCTGGCCGTTATTTGGTGTAGTGTGTGACAGGACACACCTACATGTATTGAGGTTATGAGTTGGAGGCGTGAATGCGACCATAGGTACCCTTATGTTAGATGAGACAGAGGAGCTCATGGTGTCCTACAGGTTTAAGGAATTTAGCATTACGCTCGGCCATAATTAGTTAATGCACTTTAGTGGTAGGTCGAGAGAGACTACCTGTGGTTTCAGCATCCAGTCAAGTGTAAATGGACTGCAACGTGAGCAAACTGATCAACTGAAATACACTATAGATATGAAATAAATGTGCTATCCTATGCGTTAAATGTTAACAGAGTAAGTGTTCAATAAGTACATACACTAGCAACATAATTGAGTAACATAATGGCAGACGTGAAACATTATTTATAGCTCAGCATAAATACACTTCGATGAAGTAAGTACATAATTGCAGATGTGGAACTGACACAGCAGCAGAGGACCAATAAGTGGATTTAGTAGTCAACTAAACGTAGTGTGTTTTGAACACTCAGAACTGTACTATTACCACAAGTTACTCACATGTACAAAGAGGCTGAGAAGACAACTGCTAATCAAATATACTCATACTATCTCTAAGAATAAGGTAATCAAAGATGAGTCAGTTAAGTAAATAAAATACAGATTAGTCAGGAATGTATCGAGCACTGGTTCAGTGTTCCGGCCCAGAAATAATAAATTGAGATTAAATAGGATTTATGATTGTATGCCTTGAGCATAAATTTTCTCTAGTACGTGACTAACGGCGTTTTGAGCCATTTGTTTACTGATTTTATGACAGTTAAGTAACTGCGAGAGTAAAATTGAAAAAGATCTGTTAACTTTCTTCCAGTAACATAAAGATAAAATGTATATATCCCCATTTCATTGTGACCCACCCTTGGATATTTAGTGAACAGAGTCTGAGGCACTCTTTTTGTTTGTTCTACAGGACAAACCAGATAATGGCAGCCTGGTAGCTGCGTGAAAGCATGGAGTGACTTGGGCACCACTCATAGTGACCCCTCCCCTTTCCCCATGTAATTTAGAGTGAACGTGAAGGACGCACACCATAGTAACTTCCCCTCCTCTACCCTTGTGAATGGAAGTGTAGAACGCCAACCAAAGCAGCTACAACCACGTGTGTAAAAATGAAATTGTCACGATTTGTGAAATTTTCTTTCAGGTTTAGAAAAGACTGCTAAGATATATTCATCTGTTTATGTATCATGAATAACTGTGTTATTTTCTTTGAATTTGTGTATGTAAAAATATTTACAGACAAGTTAATGGATTTAAGATTTTCATAATTTTACATATTTTTATGTGTTTGTCTGTCTAAGGCAATACGTATGCCAAAGTGTTTCATTCATTCTCCTTAAATTTTGAGTGATACTGTTGCTTCAGAGGCAGCGAACATGCCAGCAATTTAAATAATTGAAGTAGGTTATAAGTTTTTTCTTTATTTCTATATATTTACATTTCAATTTTAATTTTTCATAGGGAGTTAAGCAGTACTCTTGCTTCCCTTTTTGTAATTAATTTTTTTCATTTACATTCAAAAAAATTAAGTAGAGGGTGATGTAGGGAAGCAGCATACTCAAGCCTTATAAAATTCACATCAGTCTTTCCATTGTGTGCCAGCCAGTCCGCTGTAACTAGCTCTGACGTCATAAATATTGCGCAATACTTTAAAATGAAGTAAATAGCCTGAAACGTTTCTAGCATGTCAGGAGTAATACTAAATCAATATGTGTTGAATATCAGTTCAATAACTTTAACCAGTTTCGAAATTTTGACATTTTTCTGTAAAAATCATTGGCGCAACAGAAAAGAGCTAGAAACTTAAAATTTATATTTAGATTCCTTTTGCATAATAATTTAGTATGAACAGTATTCTGGATCTCACAAATTAAAATTTTAGTTCAAATTCATGATTTTCTGGTTTTTGTCTTAGAAATTAAGGAAGCAAGATAGATTAAGTAGGCGAATAAATAAAGCTAGGATGTTTAAATTTAAGTAGAAGGGAGATCCACTATAATCATAAATATGTGAGAAGTTTCAACTGAATAACTATAAAACTATAGCGATAGCGTATCTGCAAAGGGGATGTTCAGAGCTCGCCTACTGCGTGTAGTGTAATTAAATTAATTATCTCGCTCAAAATATTTGACTTACCCACGTCAGACTTTTATTATGATTACTTACCTGTGTGTTGATTGCACAGTTAAATTGAGAGCTTCATCGGCCATCAGCAAAGGAAGCAATGATTTATTCGATAACTTGAAGTGGTGCATTAGTAGCCCATCGGCCAGTCGGGAGAGCAGATTTGATCAGGCGTTCCTTTTGCCGTCCGCACCGCGGCCTTATGTGTAAGAACGCTGCGTGAGAAGAAAAAGGCCCCAGTTCTCTCCAGACACTGATTAGCGCACCACCTGTGCGTCGCGTCGGTATCGTTGATATAAACAGCCTCCGATGCAGTAATAAGTTACTCGGGATACGCGTAACCATGAAATCGTTTTCGAGTGAAGTGTTAATTTTGGAATGACGTTAATGATCTATCTTTAGTTTGCGTATGTCGTATTTTCACGTGCCGCCGCAGGACAGACATTCTACCATTATTTAGCGTGGCGTTTGATGAACATTATCATCAAATTATGTCGAGCATTCACTTAAAAATTTAATTTGAACAGCTATAGTTGCATCAGCGCATTAGACTCTGAACTGCTTTGGTAGTTGGATTGTGTGGATTCTTCTTGGTCTGTGACTTTCAGAACATAGTGAAAATTTCAGAGAGAATGGTTTTTGATTATGAATCCCAGACAATCTCCTAATTCCTCAGAGCTATAAGCTGTAGCTATAAATGTATTTCTCAGATGAAGTGGGCACTAGGAATTCTAATTACAGGCTTCACGTTTTGCTAATCACTTTCTGGTTGCCAGTATTATACTTAGAGAGCCAGTGTTGAGAACGGCAAACAGCATAAATACAAAACATTTATTCTAATATTCCACCCGCCGCCCGACACTCAGATTTGTGCGATTTATCGTATACCCAAAATTTATCGGATTTCTTTTAGTATCCATGTGGATGACCTCGCACCTTTCTTTGTTTAGTGCTAATTGCCACTTTTCGCATCATACAGAAAAATCTCTGTACTTCATTTCCTAATTGTAATTGATCGTCTGATGATACTACTAGACGGTAAATCACAGCCTCATCTGCAAAAAAACTAAGGGGGCTGCTCAGATTATAACCTAGTTCATTTATGTAAATCAGGAACAGTAGAGGGCCTATGACACTACCTTGCGGAACGCCAGAAATCACTTCTGTTCTACTCGATGATTTACGTCTATCACTACGAACTGTGACCTCTCTGAGAGGAAATCACGAATCCAGTCACACAACTGAGACGATACTCCACATGTACACAATTTGATTAATAGTCCCTTGTGAGGAACGGTATCAAAAGCGTCCTGGAAATCTAGGAATATGAAATCGATCTGAGATCCCTTGTCGACAGCACTCATGGCTATAAAGAGCTAACTGTGTTGCACAAGAACGATATTTTCTGAATCCGTGTTGGTTATGTATCAATAAGTCATTTTCTTCAAGGTGATTCACAGTGTTAGGGTATAGTATATGCTCCAAAATCCTACTGCAAATTGAGGTCAGTGATGTGGTTCTGTAATTCAATGGGTTACTCCGATTTCCCTTCTTGAATATTTGTGTGACCTGCGCTACTTTCCAGTCCCGAGGAACAGACCTTTCGTCAAGTGAGCGGTTGTATATGATTGCTAAGAAAGGTGCTATTGTGTCTGCATACTCTGAAAGGAATCTGATTGGTATACCATCTGGACCGGAAGACTTGCCTTTCTTAAGTGATTTGTTTCGCAACACCTAAGATATTTACTCTTATGCCACTTATGCTAACAGCTGTTCTGGTTTCGAATTCTGGAATATTTACTTCGTCTTCTCTCGTGAAGGAATTACGGAAAACTATATTTAGTAACTACGCTTTAGTGGCACCATCATCGGTAACATTTCCATCGCTATCGCGCAGTGGCGTTATTGACTGTTCTTAGCCATTGTTGTACTTTACATACGACCAGAATCTCTTTGGGTTTTCTACCATATTTTGAGACAATATTTCATTGTGGAAACTATTAAAAGCATCTCACATTAACGTCTTCACTAAATTTAGAGCTTCTGTGAAACTTAGCCAGTCTTGGGGATACACTAAAAAATATGTGTGCCAAGGCGAACGCATTGTAGACAAAGTACCATCGAAAAGTATACGGGGTGGTCAGAAACAGTCTGAAAATAAGCTTGTAACGGTGCTGTAGGGTAGGTTGTTCTGAGAAGTGGTTGGTGAGAAAAATATCCGGTAAGCTGGGCCGTTACCGAGTTAATCAGTGCTGAGTCAGCCAGTCAGGTCACTGCACCCGAAGTTCGAGCAGTCCCCAGAGACAGTCTCACCAAACGCGTTCTTCGTTTTGTTTCCTAAAACCGAAGAAGAGAGCAGTACAAAAATTGGACGCGGGGAGATAGTAACCAAAGAATACGAGCGAGAGGCTGAGCTGTCTCACGCGCTATCATCTACTCAATGAGAACGACAGACACTAATCGTATCTGGCGAGCCGAATTTGCGTGCGCAACGGCCTGATTGACTAACTGTAAAGCCATTTAAAACATCACAACGTATCTAATTTAGTTCTTAACAATTATTTCTCAGCAGATCCTACCCTGCGACACCCTTACAGGCTTTTCAGGCTATTTCTGACCATTCAGTGTAGGACATAATCATATATAGAGTGTTTCCGTAAGAGCGTACAAAAACTTAACAAAACATTGAGGTTGCTCCACTGAACAATTTGAGGCAGGGAAATTGGGATCGAAGAAACCAGCTTAACGAGATAATAGGAGTAAAATCACTACTGTGTACTTTTTTATTTACCTTAGTTAGAGTTAACTGTAAATACCATCAGTGACACCATGAAAGTACCATTTGTTCTGTATCTTACAAAATGTGCTGAAACCGAAGGCCGTCAACCTTAATGCAAGCATGACATCAACGAATAAGATTCTGACGCACCTTGAACAATATGCCTGGTGTGTTTCGAATCACATCACAGGTAGTTACAATTCTGGCAATTCCTTGTTTCCTTCTAGGAAATAAAGAATGTACATGTAAATAAACAGTACGGCAGAACGTGTAAACTCGTACACACGTTAGTTGTAAATAAACTAGAAAACAATAATGCTAGACAAATCGGTAGACAAGTTTACTTCCATAGTTCCTTAACCTGGCTTCTCCGACCCCAGGTACCCTACCTCAAGTTGTTCAGTGGGGTATTCCCTATGTCATGTTACATTTTCGCACGTCTTGACGAAAACACCCTGTATATGATAGCACACATAACTACCAAATGTAATTACCCGGCTGGTCCCGGCGGAGGTTCGAATCCTCCCTCGGGCATGGGTGTGTGTATTTGTCCTTAGGATAATGTAGGTTAAGTAGTGCGTAAGCTTAGGGACTGATGACCTTAGCAGTTAAGTCCCATAAGATTTCACACACATTTGAACATTTTGTAATTACCACTATGTCTACTTAATATATTTTAACAGTGATATTAAATGAGCTATTAAACACAAACAGTAATGTAGAATTATAAGTCATTTATAAGTGGGTATAAAATAAACTTCAACATTAACACCACTAAATACAAATATGGAATGATTATAAGTTACAATTACGAGGTGTGAAATTATCCATTTACAACGTAACACTAATGTCACATGTAACACAGAGGAACAGCTAGCATTGGTTAGACACGCGAAAACCATCAGTAAGATGAAACGACGTAACTCTGTGACTTACAATAAAAATAACGGATGGATAGCTACATGAAGTATACAAGCTTAGTAACAACAGTCTGCGGGGTGTATGACAAACGTAACTCTTCGTAAAGGGATAGATACTGTATTTTGTGAAAAATTATCTCCTTTCTCATTGTCGGTGAGGCACAGTACAGTTTGGTTTCTCAGAAAATACTTTACCTTAGCATATGCCTTATATTCCCGTCTCACAACAAGAACGTTGTATCATGTTCCGAAGAACTGCCGACAACATATTTAAAATTTAGCAGTTCACTTCAGTTTGTTAAAGGTAGCGCCTGACGTGGCGTATTTATGTAACCCTTTTAATAGCACACCAGCAACAAATAAAATCTACAAGTATCTGTCGTGTTGTTCAAAAATGCTGCTCGCTCTTATTAATGAGGTTCGCAGTCCCTGGCTATTTTTCTCCCCATCGAACGGGCGGATGAAACACGAGAAAAGAACAACAGGGGACAAAATGACATCGTTAGACCTGGAGAAGGTAAACTGACACTCTGGACAGCTGTTTCTGGAGAATGTTGACGTAAAAGTCTCCTCGGAAAGAATATTGAGATGATAGCCTGAGCTCCCTGAGAGTCTTTTGTCTATAGTAGGACAAAGGTGAAAAACCCGATGAATGATATCAATCGAACTTATGAACTTCTCATACCCAATAGTGATTAATTTCGACAAAACTGGTTGAAAACTGTAATGTCATCGAAGTTAACTATGACATTAGTATTTGTAGTGCTTCTGCAAATCGGTGACGAGAGCAAATATTTGTTTTTTATATCATCATTATCACCATGTAGGATAGCGTGCGGAAAAGTAAAGGCTCCGAAATTTTTTATGTGAAAACTTTTAAATCTTTTTAAATAAAACAAACGTTATTAACGTTCTACGTCTCCATTCTTCATTCCTACAGATTTATTTGTCAACATATTCACCATTGCGACTAACACATCTGTCCTAACAAGAGACCAGTTTGTTGGTACCAGCACTACAAAATGTTTGATTTTGTTGACAGAGCCACACACACTCGTGCTTGAACCGCTTCATCACTATCAAAGTGAAGACTACGAAATTTTTCTTTGCGTTTCGGAAACAGATGAAAATCGGATGGTGCCAAGCCGAGACTGTACGGAGAATGATCGCTGACACTGAACCCCAGGAGTCGAAATGTTGCAGATGTCGCTGTGCAAGTGTGTGGTCTGGCATTGTTGTGATAAGGAAAGGGAGCTCATTGCGTGGACTAATTCTTCGAATTCGAAACCCGATTACAGCAATTGTTTCTTTGTAAATCACGCATTAACGTTACCATTACTTGATAGGGAAATGAATCCATGGTAGAGCAGGCGAACATCCAGATTTGACACAACTAGGAAATATTGAAAAATCTTGATTGTAGAGTCCTTCGTTAAGCGTTACACGTTTCAAAATATCATCATCAGACGGCTGCAGTCTTATGATGAAATTCTGAAACGCGTAACGCTTAATAAAGAGTTGTGCGATCAAGACTTTTGTCTGACGATGACAATTTGCGCCTAACACTTACTAAACAACAGTGCTATCAAGACTTTTCCATATTTCCAAGTTGTGTCATTATTACGTTGCACGTAGTTCATGCTACAATTTTCGGCTTGGATATCTTTGCCTGTGTATTTTACGAAGTTATTAATTTTTGTCGTGTGAGACTGGATTTATCGCATTGCACTTTTTCTGTGTTTCGTGGTTCACCAAACGACGCGGCAGTGCGAAACCCATCCAGCGCAAATCAAAAAAATGTTCAAATGTGTGTGAAATCTTATGGGTCTTAACTACTAAGGTCATCAGTCCCTAAGCTTACACACTACTTAACGTAAATTATCCTAAGGACAAACACACACATCCATGCCCGAGGGAAGACTCGAACCTCCGCAGGGGACCAGCTGCACACTCCATGACTGCAGCGCCCTAGACCGCTCGGCTAATCCCGCGTGGTGGTGCAAATCATAGACGGGCTGTAGAGATGGTGGTTAGATGAATGCTCGGTTCGCGTTGCACGACGGTCGACTTAGGTCAAATACTGCAATGTTGATTGATAAAAATGTATAATTTGACCAATATTCCAGCTGATAAACTGTTACCTGTGAGTCCTCTGGAAACTATCGGCGACCCACTGAGGTGCTGCGGCCGTACCACCACTGCTATGCCGACGTCGCAGATACTCTGGGTCCCCTTCGCAGCCCTGCTGCAACCAACTACGTATTTGTATGGTCAGTCGCCATCCATCATGCAGCAGCCATTATCAGTTACCGATTTATTGTAGACTTAGGAATATAGCGCAGTCTAATAAATGCACTCACTACACTCTCTGATGCGAAAGTTTTTACTGATTGACAACTGGAGCGACACTAGCGCTTCAAACGTTCAGAAAGCAGGCGGTCAAATGGCTTGTAACATTAAAGTTTGTTATTAATTGTTTTATACTTAAGTAACTAAATAGTTGTTGCATTTTTGCGTTCCATGAGTTATTAAGTTACCAAGAGACATGAATTAACGTAAAATACGTCTAAAAACAGGCGAATCACACTGATTCAATGACATAAGCTACAGCTCATTCATGAAGAAATACTTTCGAGTATGTCAATATTTGCAGCTCACTCCGCTGAAAACAAGAGAATATAAACACATTTCATGCATGAGAAGCTTATATTACTGCTGTTGCCTGTAGTTATTATCATAGGCACTTTCCTTGGCACACAATTTTTTTCTGGAGTCCAATGATTTGCCCTTGCTTACACTTCGCTCGACTTTCTAATGCCCCTTTTTTTTTGTTTTTGCGCGGCCACTCCCGCCGGAGGTTCGAGTCCTCCCTCGGGCATGGGTGCGTGTGTTGTTCTTAGCGTAAGTTAGCTTAAGTAGTGTGTAAGTCTCAAGGCCGATGACCTCAGCAGTTTGGTCCTTTAGGAATTCACACACATACACACACACACACACACACACACACACACACACACACATGAATATTTTTGTAAATGTAATAACTTTTGCTTCAATTGCGAATGTGTTATAGACTCTTGCCGTTTGTGGCTCAGATTTAGCAACAGTTGTGGAATTTCCAGAATGAGATTTTCACTCTGCAGCGGAGTGTGCGCTGATATGAAACTTCCTGGCAGATTAAAACTGTGTGCACCGACCGAGACTCGAACTCGGGACCTTTGCCTTTCGCGGGCAAGTGCTCTACCGTCTGAGCTACCGAAGCACGACTCACGACATTATTCAGTAAAAGTCTGAACGTTATATATATATATATATATATATATATATATATATATTGTGTGCGCTTTACAAAAAGTCCTATTTCTCACAAAAACGTTCACTCTCTTCGTGAATTCCAGTATTTAAAATGCACTAACATCAAAGCCGTAAACCAGAAATTAAGTATCTCACTCAAAGACAAAAGAGCAACAGGTCTGGAATACAGATAAAATTATACATTTTTTTATCAATCAGAGTTAATATACAACATTGCAATATTTGGCCTAAGTCGACTGTTGTGGAACTGCATGCTCGACCCGGGAGTTCCTCTGACCGACATCTCCACAGCCTGTCTGTGATTTGCACCGGATGGGGATTTTAGTACAGGCCCTGGGAGGGAGCTTACAAAAGCAGCAGGGGTACGTGTAAAAGGGTTACATAATACTGTGGTAACAAAATAACGTGTACGTAATTCTCTGCACGGCTAACCTACTAGGAAGAGTTTCGTTTCAATATGTAAAATATGAGTTAAATCTTGCTCTACGATGGCCTAAGGTATTATGTGTATGAATTTCCCATCTTAAGCTACTATGTGTATAAATGAATCTCAAGCTACAGTTCTTGCTTAACTCTACTGACATTCATAAGTCTCAAAGGCCGTAGGACTGACAGGAAGTGTTTAAGATGACATTTTATATGCTCGCCGTACAAGCTAAGTTCTATGTGACAGGTGGATGTCTACGGCTCTGGTTAATTATTCTAAGTGCTACAATTCAAAACAAGAAGGTGGAAAAAGAACTTGGTAGGTTGACAGTCATCATAGGATTATGACACGGAATATAACTGGCTGCTACTTATGAGCGTAAAAGGCTAAGAGATTTCCGCTAGTAAGCGTGCTTTTTCGCACTGGCTGCATCCAAACAGATATCAAGGTGCAAACAGAAGTAATCCTTAGCAAAGATGCAACTATTACGTTTGTACACCTACAGCTAAAAAAAGTGGTAAGCTGGCCAAGTCACGCAACACGATGAAGTTGGTGTAATTCAGGTTGACATGTTGGGTAGTAATAGGTAACTGTATCTGGCGATTTCCGCTAGTAAGCGTGCTTTTTCGTACTGGCTGCATCCAAACAGATATCAAGGTGCAAACAGAAGTAATCCTTAGCAAAGGTGCAACTATTACGTTTGTACACCTACAGCTAAAAAAAGTGGTAAGCTGGCCAAGTCACGCAACACGATGAAGTTGGTGTAATTCAGGTTGACATGTTGGGTAGTAATAGGTAACTGTATCTGGCGATTTCCGCTAGTAAGCGTGCTTTTTCGTACTGGCTGCATCCAAACAGATATCAAGGTGCAAACAGAAGTAATCCTTAGCAAAGGTGCAACTATTACGTTTGTACACCTACAGCTAAAAAAAGTGGTAAGCTGGCCAAGTCACGCAACACGATGAAGTTGGTGCAATTCAGGTTGACATGTTGGGTAGAAATAGGTAACTTTATCTAAATATTTTGAACATCACTGGCTCGTGTTACGTCACTAGGGTTGGCAGCCAGTACACTTACTCACAAGGGTGCACCTAGTCACGGAAACAATGCAATGCAAAACACTAGTGGAATCTAGTACTGACTGGCACAGTGCTATAGTTCATTACGAGATTAGGACGCCTCGGTATCGTTTCCAGCTATTGCTAACGGATACTCGGTTGGCTGGTTTGGTGACAGAGAGGTTCTTAGAAGACACTCAGTGCTCTTTCGCTAGCTTCCAAGTGGTTAAGATTTGCGGTTGATGCATCAGCATGTAATCCCTGCATGTTTTCGGGGTGAACTTAGCACTACAGGTATAAGGAACAAAATCACAAAATATTCAGCTGTCTGGCTCGGCACACTACGTAGCGCCAAAGGTGAAAGACGCAACGTAACAACAGTTTCTGAGTACTCATGAAGTTCTTCACAGTAGCACGTTCAATTACAAATTTGTATAACGGTGCAGACACTTGTTGCAGGATACATGTGTGAACTATTAGCGCATAACTCGATGAAAATGGCTTCTCCTAGACGTCTGGAATAGGCACAACAATGAATAAACAAAAAAATAATTGTTTCGCTTCGATAAAGGATGGCTATAGGATAATGGGAGGTGAGGGTTAGTAAGGCTTGGGTGCCTTAGGGAACGGTGTTTTAGATAGACAGGAAGCACCTAATTTCATCTTTAATCGACGATTCCTAGAGCAGCCTTCACATTGCGCACTGCGGAGGTTGTCTGTTCAGACCGAAGTTAGATGATGAAACTTACTACGGTTGCGGTATTATTAGCCTTCAAGAAATTCTTTGGACCTAGGAAAGGATTAATGGGGCTGATATAAATTAGTACGCAGACAGACCGGATAGTGAAATTAGAATTTACATGGTTCGATGTTCTTTATTCTGTTCCACAACAAGGAGTCATTGAATGGTGTATCATCAACATTAAATTCTTATAAAACAGGTGAGTGTTCGGTTGAAGACAAGACACGGGTATGTGGATTAAAAATCTAGGGCTAGATAACAAGTATATATGAAATGGCTTAAGATGATAGAAACAGTCATTGTGACAAACGAACTCAGTGAGGCGGCTGACACAAAAATCATTCATAATTTCATGTGACGTAAGCTGCAGGATTCGAGTCACATTCAGACTTAAGTACTTTCCAACTCTGTTCCCTACTGTCCGGTTAAGTCTTGACATTAAATTGCGGTGGTCAGTGATAACAGTGGTAAAGTAATTACATGAATCACGGACTAATAAAAGATTTCAAATTAGGCATTGCATCTCCAATAAATAAAGAACACTCGCAACAACATCACATGAAAAGACAAATAATGAGCATCTCAGGAAGCAATATAAGCAACATAAATACAGGGGGCAGAGGTAGTGAGTAAGCGAAGCAGTAATGCGTAATCTTATCCATACATGTTCTATTAGGGCACAAACGTCTATATGTGGCAAAGATAATTGCTGTTGAGAGGCTTACATAAGTTCCGGCTGTACGATGAGAGGGGTTTATAATGGATTTCGGAGTGAAATATAGTCCGTCCTTTCTGCACGTGTGTTTACTACTGACTAAGATCCCCGTAAAATTAGGCGTATGCATTTGATTTACTAATAGTGGCGTAGTAATGGAAAAATCGCAATGGACGAGTTATAATGATACAGGAATTTTCAACTACGTAGATAGCATGAGATGAACTAATTACTTATGAAATGTTATCCATAACAGGTTACATTTTCGGCAGGTGAATTTTATGACGTTATGTAGTGAATGAATGGAAAGTTCTCTCTGCTGTTTTAAAGCAGAGGAGCTTCACTTCTGAACGTACCTGTAGGCGGCGAGGATGCTGTCTGCGAGGACTCCAGCGCAAGGCAAGCGCGTCCTGCTTCCAGGTTCATGTCGCCAGACGGCGGCGGAGCGGTGGCGCGACGACAATGAAAGTGAGAAAAATTCTCAGACGTGTAACTAGTTGTATCTTGATTCGTTTGTTCCTCTAAACTCAACAATGCAACGTGTGGTGGATGAAGTAACCAGTACTGTGTAAAGATAATTATAATTCTCCTAAGGAGGCCTGTGTAGACATGTGGGACTGAAAAAGCAGAAAATAATAATTGTTGATCCCAAAACTAAATGGTCCAGCAAGTGATAAACTTGGAATACTTTCTTCCCAACGGCTGTATCCTAGCAACTAACAAAATCGATGTTTGCCGTGAATAGTAAAGCTGCACAGAGCGAGGTGGCGCAGTGGCTAGCACACTGGACTCACATTCGGGAGGACGACGGTTCAATCCCGCGTCCGGCCATCCTGATTTAGGTCTTCCGATGACCTTGCTGTCTGATCTCCTCCCTAACCCAACATCCTACAAAAGCAGCTAAAACATCCTAAATTTTCTTTTCCATTCTTCTGTACATTATTCTTGTCAGCAACTTGGAGGCATGAGTTGTTAACCTGACTGTGCTACAATTCTCGCTGTTGTCGGCTCTTGCAATCTTCGGAATTGTGTGGATGATATTTTTTCCGAAAGTCAGATGACACACAGCCTGGCTCATAGATTCTACACACCAACGTGAATAGTCGTTTTGTTACCACTTCCCCCAATGATTTTAGAAATTACGACGGAATTTTATCTATCCCTTCTGCCTTATTCGACCTTAAGTTTTCCAAAGGTCTTTTAAATTATAATACTAATACTGGATCGCCGGCCAATGTGGCCGAGCGGTTCTAGGCGCTTCAGTCTGGAACCGCGCGACCACTACGGTCGCAGGTTCGAATACTGCCTCGGGCATGTTTGTGTGTCATGTCCTTAGGTTAGTTAGGTTTAAGTAGTTCTAAGTTCCAGGGGACTGATGACCTCAGATCTTAAGTCCCATAGTGGCCAGAGAGCCAGTTAAGTCCCATAGTGCTCGGAGCCAATGAACCATTTTAATACTGGATCCCCTCTCTCTTCTACATCGACCCCTGTTTCGTCTTCTATCACATCATACAAATCTTCCCTCTATAGAGACCTTCAGTGTTCTCTTTCAACCTATTCGCTCTCTCCTCTGCATTTAACAGTGGAATTCCCATTGCAGTCTTAATGTGATCACCCTTGCTTTAATTTCACCGAAGGTTGTTTTGACTTTTCTATATGCTGCTTCAGTCTTTCCAGAAAACATTTATTTTCCTTCTATATGCTGTGTCAGTCCTTCCAGAAATCATTTCTTTTTCAATTTCTTTACATTTTCATGGAGCCATTTCGTATTAGCTTCCCTGCGCTTCCTATTCATTTCACTCTTTAGCGACTTGTTCTTCCGTATTCCTGAATTTCCCTGAACGTTTTCGTACCGCTTTCCTTCGTCAATCATCTGAAGTATTTCTTCCGTTACCCATAGTTTCTTCGCAGTTGACTTCTTTTGTGCCCATGTTTTTCTTTCCAGCTTCTGTGATTGCTCTTTTAGAGACGTCCATTCTTCTTCTACTAAACTGTCTGTCGAGGTATTCCTTATAGGAGTGTCTATAGCCTTAGCGTTCCTCTTCATTCCTCAGTACTTCCTTATCTCACTTCTTTGCGTCTCGATTCTTTCCGACTAAACTCTAAAACTTCAGCGTAAACTTCAGCCTACTATTCATTATGATCATGTAATTTCATATTCCTACAAACTGTTACATCCAAGTATTTGTTGGAGTTCGATTCCAATTGTAACTAACTGGTATTACAGTCGTAGGACATACTTGTTTTCGTTTTGTCGAGACGTAGAGAGGGTAAGTAAGAACAAAGAAATAAGGATACAGTTTATTCGTAATTAAATTGTTCTCTCCAAGTGTATGAATCTGTGATACGTAAATGTTACAATTATCAGAAAAGTTTTCGGTATGGCTTGGAAGCAATTCCGCCGTTCTTTTGGTCAAAATTCAAATGGAGTGTTTCCAGCGAAGGCATGTACGTTCTTACTAGCTAGTTCCGAAATCTATTGACTTGGTAACTTTGGCTGTACCGGAACAAATCAAGGTTGCATTCTTAAAAGGGTTGGCGAAGGAAGTTGAAGAGAGATGACAAGTAGATGAAAGCATATCTAGAGTGCTAGAAGAAGTTCCAGCTATGTGTAACACATATACAAATTAGACAAGCATCTCTGTAGTTGTAAATCCACCATCTGGTATCCCTAAGGGTAGGGGTACGAGTGGGATGTGAGCGACACGTAAAACTAGTAGAAAAAGATTGATATTAGTGTGGAATTATGGGGTCACCTGTCACTACGTTGAGTGATGCAGTTCCGATCATATGTCAGCCTATATTTCAGGTGATGCTAAACGCTTAGAAATCGTTTTCTCTTGCCTTTGTAAACAAATACATATAAATAGCAGCTCTTCTAAACGTAGTTTTGGAAGGTTGGAAGAATCAAGATTAATGTTAAATAACCCGACTGTGTTGCGTAGTAGATATTCCTTAAGACACCTCGATTCGTTGCTCCCCTTTTTATAACAAATTTAAATATCTTATGACATATGTCGAAGGTGTTCCCAGTAGCTTGTTTTCTTCAATTTTTAACGTATTTCATCCAACATAAACTGCAGTTTTACTCAGCCCTCCTCTGAAAATTTCCTGAAACATAGCCAAGAAGATTGTAACTAGCCGTACTCTTCCACTGTTAATATACCATAAGGCATGTAGCGCACCACAAATATTTCTCCGGAAGAAAAAAATTCCAGCTAATAGATTAATTTGGACTGTTCCCGTCTTATGGTGTGATCTAAGTAGGAGATGCACCGCAATTCTAACACATTCTTAAACCACAGGAGCAAAGAATACGCTTAACTGTAAACCTGCTTCGGTAGAAGTTTTGCACATGCTGTTAGTAAACCAACTCGTCTGGTTCAGCTAATACTGGGATGTCATCTGCGAGAGCCTGTGGAACGGACTACAGGGCCACTCGTGATCGAAGCCAGCCTCCGTTGTACCGATTTTCTCAGAACTCGCGTTGTGCTTTCATTGTACGTTAAACACTCTCGGTATTACGTTTATGTCAATCATATTTTCAGTTATTAT
Organism: Schistocerca americana; assembly: GCF_021461395.2. Lineage (NCBI taxonomy): Eukaryota > Metazoa > Arthropoda > Insecta > Orthoptera > Acrididae > Schistocerca > Schistocerca americana. The sequence goes on from NC_060122.1 coordinate 685,852,210, forward strand.
AGAGTTAAAAATGTAAATGCCGAGCGGCTAAGGCCTCCCGTCTGGTAGGCTGTTCGCTTGGTGCAAGTCTTTCGAGTTGACGCCAGTTCGGTGACTTAAATGTCTATGGAGATGAAATGATAATGATAAGGACAACACAACACCCAGTCCCTGAGCGGAGAAAATCTCCGTCACAGCTGAGAATCAAACCCGGTCCGTTAGGTGTGACATTCCGTCCCGCTGACCACTGACTTTCCTTAACGCTGAGACTAGTGGCAAACGCCAGGGAAACGTGACAGTGAAGTTTTTATTCAACTGTGAGGCAGGCAACCTGCTGAGCACACGTGCAGAGCGGGTGGCTGCTAACTCTGAGGAGTGGCTGTTTCCAGTGTCCCGGGGAAGACGTGCATAGAGGTATATGTAGCGTACAACAAACACAATTTCCTCCTGTTAATGTGTCAGGTTTTATTCAAAGTTTTGACTAAAAAAGAATAATTTATGTTTTGGTCTCTAGTATATTTGAGCTCTAGTATAAGCATCTTACTACCACTTTCATTTGCGTTTACAAATAAGGGTTTCGTTCCTCGAAATGCTAGAACGATATCCACACCACCTCGCTATCTGCATCCCGCTACTTCCTCATTCATACCCTGTTCCAGATACCACATCTGCTCAAACACCTAGTGCACCTTCGCGTCTCCTACATCTTCCGAAAAGTTGAGTCCTAACACCCTTTAGCCTGCTCCATTCTTGACGATTCAGGCTTGCAGCCACATCGCTATCAACACATTCCACCTTCTCTTCATCTCCAAACACTCCATGTTGTTTCCCGAGATAGTTTCAATCGCCTTCCTCTCTTACACCGCGAACTCATCCTTGAAATACATGGTTGTTATAATAAAACTTCCTTTACTTGACGGGGCCCCCATCAATAACAAGTGATCACTGGACAACGAAACATTGTGAGACATTGGTAAGGTCATGTGAAAGAGAAATAACGAATAAACCATTCAAAGAAACACATTTCGCTTTACACATGAGAGGGTAACTTTGTTCATTGCGTAACATGTTTACGTTTCATATTACAAACGTTGCTGAGTGTGGTGACCAAATGCATCTACGACAGTCAGAAACCACACTATAGACTGCTCTGCTGCTGTTCAAAATATCTCAGGTGTGATACAGCATGGAATGTTCAGCTGCCGTGACACAGCTCGTCCATTGCTTCAAGATCGCACATTCCACCCACCATTCTCAACCATGGTAACAGTAACATCTTCAGTAGTTTGTGCCGCAATCAGCCTCTTCCAGCAGAAGTGATTCCCAAACCACCAGTTCATTCGAACTTCGTAATCATGTTCATAAACCCCAGTGCGAAAAGAGGTCCTCTCTTTATTTCTTTCATGCGCACAACAAAGAAATTCTTCTTCCCAGTTACCCTCCTGGAGAAAAGATGTGACGATGAGTTTGGTTTCTCTGTACGATTGTGGTTGTTACTGAGATGAAATTACTCTACCCTTTAGAAAGTCTGCTGAATTTATAACAAACAACGAGAAGGTTTGATGAAGTCAGTGTGAACAAGTAAGGAAGCACAATGCAGTTACCCGATATCGGTCTCCAGTCTGGCAAATGCTTTCAACTTGAGACAAACGCTCTGCAAAGGCTGAAAGAATTTCACGTTATTGTTTGTCCTAATCTGTATCCGGTAAACGAGGAAATCCCTGTATCTTGTCGGTACTTTGTCTCATTATGTGAGTGCACTACTAAGTTTGAACGACAGCGAATGACCATATTTCGTGAATGTCGCTTTTCGCGTCGAGTAGTTGCAGTCCATATGATGTCTAATAATGGAATGATACGGATCTGTAAGAAAGGTAGCCAGTTAGAACCAGGCGGTTGAGAAACCTTCATATGTATGTAACACAACAACACAATGCTGTACTCATGTCATAAAATGTTTTCAAGGCTTGTCTGGATGACAAATATCAATTTCCACCTGCATGAAACATTAACCTTATATGCTGCTGGCTGGTGATGTCGGTGATTACTCGACATGACTGTCTTCTACTGTGGCTGATGCAGCTAAACTTTTGACTGGCAATCTGATGTTAGGTTCTCCCAGGTACTATTCCAAGTTTAATTCTATGCTCAGAGGCTCACATGCTTGCAATACTTACGTGCCAACTGCACCAAACATTGAAACTGCTAATACGATATCGTTTAATTGCCTTTCCTTGGTGTGAAAGTTCTTTCCTTTCTAGCTAGATTGTACTGAGGAGTACCATTTTCGATATCAGTTTCCTATAACGAAGTCACGATGTCCCAAATTATCTTAAAAATTATATGGCATTTTACTTGGGTTCCTACGGTGTGCACCACGTAGAGTCAGCGTACATTTATGGAGCGTAGACGACTGTTCGCCTTAATCTAACGAGTATATATTGGGACGTCAATGGATTCAGTGTAGGGGTAAAGCCTGAAAGTCTTTCAAAGTACTTTGGATACGTTTTCCGAAACTGTCTTAACCAGCTAGTTCCACAGCCCACACGCGATAGAAATTTTGCAGACCCTGTAGCTACAAACGAGCCTGACCTTATAGACAGCGTCAATATAGAGCCAGGGATTAGTAGTCATGATATCAAAGCAACATGATTATTAAAGTTAATAAGCCAGTCAAGTAGGCTAAGGGAGTATTTCTGCTAGAAAGGGCAGATAAGCAGCCGTTAGGAGAGGTACCTATGCTCTCTGGCGTATAGAAAGGTTTTTCATGACACGTGTACCTAATGCTCCATAATTAACAGAAACAAGGAGTCGAAGCCGAAGCTCAGTCCTTCCCAACAGAATATAGATAGTAAAAACACGATCATTAGCGCACGAGTGTTTACTGCTTACAACGATCGAAATGTAAAAAATCAAAGAACTAATAACACAAATTTTCGCTGTAGTTAGCCGTAATTTTTACGCCAGAACTTTTTGAAAAATTTTAGATTGCGGGATGAAAACTGTCGCCAGCTCCAAAAAGATCAAACGTTAAATCTGGTTAATGACTATAATGAGTTTGAAATCATGCAGATAATGGGCAAGAATGACAGTGCGTCTGCCGAACAAAACGCACTCACGCGAGCTTAGATGTAGTAAACACGTGTAACATGAAAACTAAAGCGTTAATTTGTAATGCAATAATTATGAAGACCAATAACATGCAACGACTAGCAGCTGTTGATAGATGCCGTACTGTATTGCGCAAGTCACATTAATGCCGTCTGTTTAGATGTTGGTATAGTAGTAACAAAGTTTAATTACAGTTCTTCGCTGGTTAATTTTCAATTGAGGTAGTAAAACCTTCCATTCATCAGAACAACTATTTTTCATTATTATGTTATGTGAACATATGCACATATCATTTATAGAACTTAACATAAAATAGTATAATTACTTTGACAAGAAAACAGCCAGCAAAATGATTTTTGTCATAGAAATATGAATGGCATTTATATCACTTTCCTTTTGACCTGGTTGTCTGCAGTAGTAGTGCAACAGTACTGGTGTATGAACAACTGTAGATATTACTGCTTTTTATTACAATAGTTACTTGATTGACGGTAAACTGTAAATTTGACTGAGCTGTTTACTTGAAACTATTTCTTTCACTCATGGCTTTCTCGGAACTTATGATGACGAGATTAGGACCAAGCTGAAAGTTAACGACTTTGATAAATGAAGTTTCACTCGCAAACTTTATGCTTTAATTATACATACTGTAATGTCCAAAATAATTACTATTACGCTGGCAAGTCTATCACTCAGCTATGAAAGCACTCGCTGGGTCTTACTTTGCGATGAGTTGCTTGTTGTTCTGCGATGAAATGCTTATTATGAAATTCATTATTGGCAGTAGGCTCTTCTTGATTAGCGAGCAGCATGAATAAATTTTGGCCACACAGTATTCATCACTAATTCCAAATTCTTCTTGGGACCATCTACTTTGTCCAGTCACGTGCTAGCTCACTTATCTCGTGCCTTGCCATATATTTCACTACCATATCCTGCACAGTCTCCACTTGTCATTTACGTGTCAACACATACGTCTGTGCCACACCACAGGTGCTTCGCAATTCATCTCTGGTTCCACTTCTTCGACGGCACGTGCTCGTTGCAAAGATATTATTACAATTAAAGATTTTCTTTGTGTTTCCTACAATGTAAATTTCCCTGACACTGCCAGTGTATCTACTACAGCTATTTGCTATAACCATTTCTTACTTAATTTTTTACAGTACGTTACATTTTCATAATCATTAATTACTGTCAAAATTCATAAATACTTATAGTCGCAAATATAAAATGAAGCCAAGTAGCCGAAATACACAGGAGGCACTGGATTGTAGTGTTACAGTTAGCATCCCACTCGCAATGAGCAGACATCAGAACATTACCAAGTTCCAGTGTGATGGCCATGAAGGAATTATGGGTAAAGTTTAAACGAACTGGAAAAGTATGTACCGAGTACGGTGATTAAAGGACGAAAAAGATCTGCCTTGGTTTAACAATGAAATCTGGAAAATGTCGAGGAGGCAAAAACTGTTACACTCTCAGTTCTAAAGAGAACGCACGAATGACGACAGGCAAAAGTAAAGATTCTTGCGTCTTTGTAAAAAATTGATGCGGAAAGCATAAAACTACAACCATCATACCTTACCAAAAGATCTCGACGAGAGCATCGGAAAGTTCTGGTCACGTGTAAAATCACTAAGCGAATCTAAGATTTCTCTCCAGTCACTCGTTGACCTGTCTGGTGTGGCAGTAGATTTTAGCAAAAAGAAATCCGAAGGTTTAAATTTCGCGCTGAAGTCGTTCACGTAGGAGAATCATACAAACGTACCGTCGTTTTACCATCGCTCAGACTCCCGTGTGGAGATCATAGTAATAGGGACGCCTGGCGTAGAGATCATCTCAAAGAGTTAAAAGTAAATAAGTCGCTAGATTTTACACAGATTGATCTACGGCACAGGCCCCTTACTTAGCCTGCATTTATCGTGAATTCTCGCCCAGTTCTAAGTCCCAAGCAACAGGAGAAAAGTGCAGGTGACTCCTGTATATAAGAAGGCTAAAAGAAGGGAGCCGCAAAATTACAGACCAATATCCTTAACATCGATTTGCTGCAGAATTCTTGAAGGTATTCACGATTTGAGTTTAATAAATCTCCTAGAGACAGAAAAGTTTCTTCTCGCAAATCAGTGCGTTTTAGAAAGCATCGCTCATGCGAAACTAAGCTTGCCATTTTCTCACGGCCTATCCTGCCAACTATGGATGAAGGGAAACAAGGAGATTCAATTTCCTATATTTCCGAAAGGAATCTGATACTGTGGCCCACTGCTGATTGGTAACGAAGTTAGAGCATGCCGAATAGGTTAACAGGTATGTGGGTGGCTCGAATACTTCTTAACTAACAGAACCCAGTATGTAATCCTCTATGGCGAGTAATCATCATAGACAACACTACCGTCAGGAGTGCTCCAGGGAATGACAGGACCGCTCTTATTTTCTATAAACAAAATGATCTGGCGAACAGGATGAGCAGCAACCTGCCGCTGTTTGATTATGATGCTGACGTTTTCAGGGAAGTGTCTATGTTGAGTGACTGTAAGAGGATTCAAGATGACTTTACAAAATTTGTAGTTGATGTGATGAATGCCAGTGTACAACCTCAAACTCGGTTACGTATGTATTTGAAAACGCCTGAAGGCTGCTTATTACGTAAAAGTAGGAAAATTCCTCGTTGCATATCCAGCGTTAAGGTGAATCTGCACCGGTTTTTTAGTCTAATAACAACCATTGTGATATTAAACTGACATGCCGTTACTTGAACAGTTTACGTTTATACCTTAGCATTGTACTGTATTTGACTGTTGCATTACTGCCTCACACACACACACACACACACACACACACACACACACAAATATATATGACTACTCTGCAATTCATATGTAAGTGTCTGGCAGAGGTTTCATCTAACCACTGATCACACTATTTCTCCACAGTTCCACTCTCGAACAGCTCGAAGGGACAACGAAAACTTCAATTTTTCCGTGAGCTCTTTATCTTGTTTTATTACGATTGATTGTTTCTTCCCAAGTATATGTACATCAATTAAATATTTTCGCACTCGGAGGAGAGAGTTACAAGTTTTGTAGCTTACTTTTGTTATTCATTGAAAGTGATGTGGCGGACGTAGAAGAATTATGCGCAAAATTTAAACAATTGTAAATTGTGCTCTGGAGAAGTATGTACCGAGTTAGTTGATTAAGGATGAAGAAGACCCAGCTTGGTTTAACAATGAAATCTGGAAAATGCCGAGGAGGCGAAAACTCTTGCACTCTCGGTTCAAAAGAGGAGGCACAAATGACGACACGTGAAGGTCAGCAGAGGTTCGTGGGTATGTGAGCGAAGTAAGTGAGACAGTTGGGTGTTGGTCACACTGCTGAGCGTTCTCGAAATAGCTATCAGAACACAGAGATGCAACGCAGGGGATGTTGAATTTTCAGGATATTATTTTGTAAAGACTGATTTGAGAAGTTTGAAAACATTCAGGTAATGTTGTCAATCCGTAGCATGCTTGCACACAATTTATTATGAGATAAAAGAAGGCAAATTTTTAGCACAATTTATATCTGTTGATTCTGGTTAGTTGTTTTTATTGTCGAGACGTGATTAAACAGCTCATCTGGCCACATAGCTTCGATTCAGAGTTACATTTTTACCACCCCCTTACCACTTCAGCAACATATTATACGGACGACTAATATCTTTAACAATAAATGAGTTCTTTAAAGATTGTAATTGTTAAGGAATGAATTTCATAACTCAAAATGCAGTTTTTGAATGCTAGTCTCTACTCAATCTTTCAGTGAGTTGAGTGTTTGCTATGTCTCCTCACGAAATATTAATTTTGTGCTTTTTTGGATAGAGAAACACAGTTGATCAACTCATAAAGCATTATGTGCTTACCATAGCTGGTTTTCCTTGTATTACACTTGGCAATGTTTTTCTTTATCTGGTTTTCTGCGGCGCATTATTTTAATGTACACTACTCTCGAGCGGTACCGAGTTTCCGTTTCCACACGGTAAGTCATGAAAATTTGTTACGGCCAGTTTAACATCACTGTTTAGGAAACAGTAACATCATTCATAGATAAGCATTGCATTTTAAAATTATCTTCAGGGTCAGTTTAGGTGCAGTTCAGCTGAGATTTCATTTTTTTATCAGACCTCCTCAGTCTTACGGAGTAGTGTTACATAACTGAGTGTATGTCACGTGGTGTTACGATATTTATTTGGTCAGCGACCGTAATTTTGCTGGGAATTTTAACAGAAGCATTTTGGACATCTGTTCTGTCGACGTTCATTTTTTAATTTTAAACAGACTTTTTGCTCCTTTAGTTTTATGTGTTGTAATACTAAGACACGTACTGTGACGTCACGCAAAGTAGCATTGTTCTCTGCACTGCACAATACTTTATTTTGCTGGGAATTTTAACAGAAGCATTTTGGACATCTATGCTGTCGAAGTTCATTTTTTAATTTTATGCAGACTTTTTGCTCCTTTAGTTTTGTGTGTTGTAATACCAAGACATGTACTGTGACGTCACGCAAAGTAGCACTGTTCTCTGCACTGCACAATACGGTTTTCACAGGACAGTTTCTTTAGTACACAGTTTTACGTTTCTTAATTATTTTTGGTAAAATTTAATCGCAATACAGTTACACAGTTTCAGTTGGATTTCTCGAATCATTTCATCAGGTAATGTTTACATAAGCACGCCACATAGATTGTTCAACGTTCACATACAGGACAGAAACACACACGAAAGTTAAAGAATAGAGAACCAATTTACATGTACAGCAGCCAACAAACAATGATAAAAAATAAAACAAAAACGTTTCACTTGGCGAACCGTCAGCCTAGGATGAGACGTTTTAATATTTTTCTGTTATTTTTGTAGTCAGACGAAGCTACGATCTCGATAGTGAAGTTACAACAACCCATTTCCACAGCAGATTGTGTACGTGATGCTTTGCTGGTTAATATCTGTGGAAGAATTTTGCATATTTGTCTTTATGTATTGTCATTTGTGTTATACTGTTTATAGTTTTAGGGGTATTTGCGTGATATTTTCGCTATTTGCTGAAAGGTAACTGTACAGTCTCAGACAACTGTAGTGCATATTTTACGAGATTCCAATTAATATATGCATTTAGCACTTCATTATCTGGGACAAATTATCTTTTCGTGGACAGTCAGTGATTGAAAGTTACATTTTTGTGGACAATAGAGCTTTTTTGTAGTATTTCATTTTGGTTGCAATTTATCGTCACCACTACCGAAGCTAAACTTGCTCTCCTTCTGTTGACATTAATGTGTAATCTGTGAACGTTTGTATTATAGAATTGTTGCTACAGATAAAAAAGCCACAGGACGAGACAATAGCATATGTTACGGAGTATTAGGAAACTGGATGAAAGTAGTGTGTCAAAGAAAGAGAAACAGAGAGGATTAGGTCACAGGAAGAAAGTACTGGAAACAGGAAGAGAAACTGGAAAAGTTAAAAAAGCCACAGGAAAAATACACTAGTTCACAGGAAGAGACAAAATCAGAGATACATAATTTGCCAGTTCAGATTAGTACTGAGACCAGGCCCCGTAATATTGAGACAGAACATCGTCTACACTTCGAAATGTGCTTATAAAGAGATACAAAGATACGCTCGAGAATTTCAAATATATAACGGAATCAAGATCAGAACAAAGAAGTACTGCTAACACAGCTGAACAGTATACTGCCGAGTGCTGAAAACGAACAGAATGAGCAACTCGATGTTACTATTCGCAAAACATGTGAACAAGATAAGGCATTGTAATTGCAATCAGAAACAGAGAAACGAAAGCTAGATACAATTTCTGAGGAAGTTAAAGCACCTACTGCGTGACATATTTGTCGACTAACGCATACAGGGATTCTGAGAATATTTTATTGGCTCGTTTTTCGTACACAGAAAAGTACCAAGCCTTGAAACGATTTACAGATGGCCAAATGAAACTCGTTCAACAGTAGAAACGAGAAGTCAATATGATGCGTGATCAGCTCACAGAAATCGAAAGAAAACTCACTCCAGATGGCGACGTTAGTGATTTTGGTCATTCTCAGTCAGATAATTTAGATGGAAACGAGCACACTTCGCGTATAGGTTAGCATTCTCTGGAACAACATTTCGCTCACAGACAAGATAATGGGCAGCCAAGGTGTGTACAGGAACAAGAGGAAAGACCCCCAGAATACCGCTGAGTTAGAATTTAACTGTCGACAAAACAAGGATGAAATACCTATTAAACGTAAAAGTGCAGAGACATAAAACATGAGGGCGCAGACAACAGATGACCTTTTTTACCAATCATTTTTCACTATATAGCTTTTTCTTTCGTAATGGAGACGGCCGAATTTTCTCGTAGGAGAAGGATGTGCTACGGTGAAGTATTGCAGTCTCAGTGTATTTTAAGTGTGCGTGAATAATACGGTTTTGAAGAGCAGTATTAAGCATTGTTATTTATAGAAGTATGTGAAGTGAATTGTTTTGTAATTACGACAAGTGCCAGTGCCAAAGGAGTCCTTCGCCGCCTGCATCTTTAAGCATTCCGGCGAAGTCCGATCGTTAAATGAAACTAAGTTAAGCACAAGACAGACATTTACGCAAGCAATTACATTTTTCATATTCTTTCTAGTTATATTTCTTACGTTCATTTTAATTATATTACAGGTGGCGCAATAAAGGACATTCTGGTACGCTGAAGAATGTGACAGTTTCGATTCTAAGCGTTTCCTGAGGTTGATATAATTTTACGTTCCGAAATTTTTGAAAAAAAGCTGCAATTAGCTGATAAATGTTTTTCGTTTTGTACGTTAGCACGCAGCTACGTTCCTCCATACAACTGCTTATTTTCTGATTGTGCAATGTGGATTGCTGTAGTTTTACTCTTTTATTTTCAGTCACATGTATCGCATTATAATGTAAGGGCTATATTGTATTTTGTGGATTTTTACCTTGCTGTGTACACTGCCAGAAAAAATTAGAACACTCTCTTACAGGCTTCAAATTCACTCAAGATTTATTGCTGTAACAGTGCATATGGAGTTTGTAAAACGATTAAATCCACAGATCAGTAGCAATAGCACCTGTTGCTGAAACGCCCAGATTAGTGCGCGATGTAGCCTCCACAGGCGGCAGTGTAGGTTCTGATTCCTGTATCCAGTTAATCGTAGAGACAGCGAATACTGTCCTAGGATACATTATGCACGCCAGCTTGAACTGTTCACGTACTTTCGTAAGAGTTGTCGGTTGACGAATCGCACGAGTCACTTCTCCACCCATTATATCCCACACGTGCTCGATTGAAGACAAGTTTGGAGATCGTGCTAACCAAAGAAGTTGTTGAATGTCTTGCAGAGCACGTTGAGGTTTACAGGTAGTGTGTGGGCAGGCATTATCTTATTTGAACAACACACAACGTTCCTGTTGCAAGAACGGCAAAAGAATGGATCTAACAACATTCTGCGCCTACAGACTGCTGGTCAGTGTCCCCTCTAGAAACACCAAGGGTGAACGTGAGGTGAACGTGAGTTGTAGATTTTTCCATTGCAGACCATACGGTCCTTCGTGGGGCCAGCGTCTCTGGACAAACACACTCAACAAGACAGCATTTACAAGGTCTACAGTGTAAAGGCAAACAACCATCACTTGAGCGCAGGCAGAATCTGCTTTCATCGCTGAAGACCACTGCATGCCATTCCAAGTGGTCCTCTGATGGCACCATTCAACTCCTGCACGTCGATGCTGCGAAGTAAGAGGAAGACGGGCAAGAGGTGTGCATGCCCGTAGTCACAGTGCTAATAACCGGTTTTCAACACTTCGTGTTGACACGTCTGCCCTCATAAGTCCTCTTATCTGTGCTTTGGTAGCTGGACGATTTACCACCGCTTCCCTTACAATACAATGATCCCGAAGGGAATCTGTGCTTCTTGGACATCCAGAATCTCATCTACGGGCTGAGAATGCTCACGTGACCAATGACACCCAGCATCGTTGCAAAAGTAACGCAGCACGTCCAACTTGTGTGGTAATTCCTCTCAAGGACCATCCCGTCACTCGGAAGGCCACAATTTGACCTCTTGCCAATTCGATCAGTTAGCTGTAGAAAGTACGAGTGTATCCCCGTGGCATGGCTGCCTGCTTGCTTCACACATTTGCACCACAAGGATCACAAGAGGAGGAGGTATACTAGGAAAAGGCCGGGTAATACGGGAAAATTTTAATTGGACAGAGATTCCGAAGTCAGATAATGGTTTGTAAGGCGTACCCAGGAGCAGGTATAGACTTAGTCATACAGTAGTGATGAAGAGTAGTGGGCAGTTCAGGAGATTAATAAAGAAGAATCGATACGCAAAGAAGTGGGATACGGAACTACTAAGTGATGAAGAAATATGCTTGAAGATTTCTAGGGTTATACATACAGATATAGAGAACAGCTCAGTAGGCAATACAGTTGAAGAGGAATGGACATCTCTAAAAAGGGAAATCACAGAAGTTGGTATTCTCACACAATTCTCTTACTTTATTCCTAACATTTTCTTACTTTTTTTCGGGCCGTGCCCATTCAGCTGACTTATGTCAAGTAAGGCTATACGATCGTAAGGGCAACACAACAACCAGTCCTCAAGCGGAGAAAATCTCCCACCCAGCCGGGAATCGAACTCGGACCACTTCGCTTAGTCACCACTACCTAGCATAGCACCCTGTGCTTCGCTCGCGTAGACTAATTTTTTTAATGTACAACCAGTCCTCAAGCGGAGAAAATCTCCCATCCTGGCGGTAATCGAACTCGGACCACTTTGCTTAGTTACTGCTACCTAGCTTAGCACCCTGTGCTTCGCTCGCGTAGACTAATTTTTTTAATATAACCTCATGTAGTTCACAAAATGCAACATCTTAAATTATCACTCTAATTAAGACCAAAGAAGCATGGTCTCTTCCGAAAGTACTTCTGACCGAAAAAAGTACTAATACCTGCAGTCGGAGGTCTTTGTTAACCGTGTCTTTTGTGTTCGTCTGATATTTCTACAATAACTTTCAAACCCTAACACATATTTTTCTAAAAGTAAAATACCAATTTTCATAAATTTAGCCTTAAATATGTTTTAGTATAACGAAATATTTTAAGAAAAATCTGGTAGTAGGATTGTGTGGATTCTTTTTGGTCTGTGACTTTCAGAATATAGTGAAAATTTTAGAGAGAATGGTTTTTGATTATGAATCCCAGACAATCTCCCAATTCCTCAGAGCTATAAGCTGTTGCTATAAATGTATTTCTCAGATGAAGTGGGCACTAGGAATTCTAATTACAGGCTTCACGTTTTGCTAATCACTTTCTGGTTGCCAGTATTGTAGCTAGAGAGCCGGTGTTAAGAACGGCAAACAGCATAAATACAAAACATTTATTCTAATATTCCACATGCCGCCCCACATATGGTGCCAATTGGCCGGGAAAGAAACTGAGTAAAAGTGAAAGTGATGTTTAAATATTCGGATTCGGGAGTGAAATGCGACTCGCAACTGAGTAATAGAACAGTGATAGTGTTACGTGTGCATGTGGACGATGCAATTGGATGAACAACGCATTTGAATTGAGGGAGCTGGCACTGAGTCTAGCGGCGCTGCCGGCATCGCGAGAAGCCAGTTTCACCTCACCGCACTCGTCCGCCAGAGCAACCGGAGCCTAGCCTGCAGTTGTGGGCCACGCAAACAAACAGCAGCTGTCGAAGTGCCGTCTGCAGTTCAAAGCGCCGCGTCGCATCAGTAATCCTGTTACGCCGCGCCGGCAACGCCATACGTCGTGCAGAAGGAACTAAGTTAAGTGAAAAGCTGTTAAAATTTTTACTAACCTGCACTAAAAGACTGTCGGCGATGGAACCGCCAGAAGAAACTGAGGTTAAACTTAAATCAGAACCTATGTCTGTTGAGGGAGCTGTAAATCCAGACAACGGTTCAAGTGTAAATATGCATGAAAATAGTAATGTTAAAGTGAAATATGAAGTATTGTCTCCTGACAGTAGTGTGAAAAGGGGCAATGATTCAGTAATAGAGACACCTGTAGTAAAGCAGAAATCAGAAATTGTTAATTTATTGGATGATAGTTTATCTGATGAGTTAAAAACGAAACAGTCATCAGCGGTGGTAGAGTTTAAAAAGGATAATTTAGATACGACTAATCAATCAGATGATTCATTTAGTTTTGATGATTCTGGTATTGGAGCTAGTTTTTCGTCACCTGAGTGTGATAAAAAACCAGCTAGTGAGCAACCCAAAGATACTGGGGCTATTGATTTAAATGTTATATTACAAGCAATAGCTACCAGTAATGCTAGAATGACAGCTGAGTTAAAATCTGATATAATTGAGGTAAATAACAGGATTGTGGCCAGCCAAACCAATTTTAATAAACTGTTTGAGGCAATGGACAATAAATTAGAATCCAATAAAGTTGAATTAGAAACTTCCTTCAAGACTGGCTGCAATAAGTTGAAAGAGGATCTGGACAGTTTAAATTATAAAATTGATTACAACCATGAGGATATTAAGAAAAAGGTTGCTCAACAGTTATCTGAGATGTATAAAACAGTAAAATCCGAAGTTGCTGAGGTTCGCAAAGACTTCCAAATGGAAGATGCGAAGCTGGAGCACAAGGTAACAGAAAAGATCGAGGCGGAATCTGAACTGTGCTCAGATAGGTTTAAAGATGTTAATATAAAAGTAAACATATGTCAAGTAGAAGTAGACGCAATCAAAACTGCTACTACTCATATTGTGCAAAGAGTAGATAATGTTGAAATGAGAGTAGAAAATATTAGTACTAACATTGCTAACATTGAGAGTAAAGTAGGTTCAGTAACTTCTGTTAATGGTAGTATGCAACAAGTTGTAGCTACAAACGCCACTTTTATCGGGTGTCGGCAGTTCTTGCGGTTCGATCCAGATAAAAATATCCACCTGCTAGATTTCTGGAACGATTTTGAAGATGTGATTCCACCAACTTGGTCTGAACGAGAGAAAATATCATTTATTAGAAGCCATTTAGCGGGTGACGCCATGCGTTGGTCAGCTGATGTTATGTTGAAGTGTAAAACATTAGCGGAATTTAAAACGGCTTTCATTAATGAGTTTTGGTCTAGCAATAAGCAAAATGAAGTACTGAGCGAATTTCGGAGTGGAAAACGCTTCAATGCAGGCAAGGAATCTATTAAAGAGTTTGCCAGGTCATGGATCTCACGTTTGTCACATTTGGCCGAAATGCTAAAACCTGAAATGATAATACTAGGTCTTGAAGCCAAACTGCCATGGTATTGGGAAACTAGAATTAATCTGCCCCTAGAGACAATCTTGATCGGTTCATTGAGTATTTGGAACGTGTAGAGCGTGTTGCTGCCAATGAGGAGCAAGCACGTAATAACAGAAATGGTAATAACACTAGTAGTAATTTTAAGAACGAGCAGAATGGCAATGTAAACATCAGAACAGTAGGTGTTCGCCATCCTAAGAGAGGTAGGAATTGGAGAAATAATTATCAGAACCAACAATGGCATCCAAATGATAGTAATTTTTTCCGAACAAAATTATGCAGGTAAACAACAGTGCGGAAAGCAATGCTGTGCCAGTTAACTATAATGGAAATAAAGGAAACAGTAGTAGGCAGAGGCTGGAAAACTAGTTCCCGTCTATGAGGACACTGGCGCTCACCAGGTGGTTGCTTTTCCTACGCCAGTAATTACAGTAATTGGTAAGACAGATCAGAATACTCAGACTGAACATGTGGATGAGGGATCGGTAGCATCTAAGAATACAGCAGAAATATTAGATCACTCACAGTATTTAATAGATACCACGTTAGAGACGCTTTCTAACTGGGAAGAGAAAGAGAAGGCGCAGCAGTGTAACGGTAGGGAAGAGCTACAAAATACTGAATTGTCAGGTGAAGAAGCAGAAGAAATTCATGCTTATATTTACGATGAGGATGATGTGCTCTTATCTAAAGTGCCTGTGCAGGATTTTGATACTGTACTAATAGATTTAGGACAGGAGGTAAGTGAGGATGTAGAGGATAGCCTGTTGTGGGTCGATGAACCCAGTAGCTGTGACCAGTTGTCACTGGAGAAGGAAGCCGACGATAATAGTGAAAGTGGTTGAGCTGTAGCTAGTGTTATGCCCGGTCTGGAGGCGAAGAATCGCTCAGACTACAGTAATTTGGGTCATGTTCAGAAAACTAAATGTAATGAAGTCGTGCGGTGTTTAGATTTGAAATTAATAGACCGACTGGAAAAGGCAGCTGAAAATGTAGTTCAGGAAACCCCTACACACTTTGACCTAAATGTAATGAAGACAGATGTCGATCACTTTAGTTGAAGACAAATCCAAAAGGAACTATTGGATGAGTTTGAGGAACCACCTGTACAACCTAGAATAAGCCACCCTATAATAATAGTGAATATGTAGGGTATCAATGTACGTTGTCTCTTAGACAGTGGAAGTGAGGTGGTGCGATTCTCAGTCCTTCTTTGATGCATTACCTAGTAAAGACAAGCTTACCGTAATGAGGGTATCAGGACTAAGAATAATTAGTGCTACTGACAAGGTGTCAAAAACGGTAAAACAAGAAGCTTTGCTGCCCTTTAACATTAATGGTAATTTAATTGATCATCCATGCTTAATTGTAAATAATCTCAGTATTGAGGTTTTAATTGGCATAGATTTCTTGTCAAAATATCAGAGTGTTGTTGACTTAGAAAGAAGCCAGTTAAAAATGGTCTTGCCGATAACTGGAGTAATTACGGTACCTTTTATTGATAAACATGTAGTAACTAATGATGACACTTGGGAGCTGCCTATAGAAATTCTGTAGGGAGGAGATTGTTCTGTAACCTCTACACAGTGTGGCAGCTGTGCAGTCCCAGCTGTGTGAGATCTTCTTTCCTTTTCAGGTCTCACCCATTCTTCATCTTTCCTATCCACCAAAATTTCGGCTCTTATTCTCAAATACTAAAATCTTCCGGTATAACTATCAAGCCAGCATTAAGCTAATGAATTCTGTAGGTAGGAGGTTGTTCTGTAACCTCTACACAGTGTGGCAGCTGTGCAGTCCCAGCTGTGTGAGATCTTTCCTTTTCAGGTCTCACTCATTCTTCATCTTTCGTATCTACCAAAATTTCGGCTCTTACTCTCAAATACTAAAATCGTCCGGCATGACTATCAAGCCAGCATTAAGCTAATGAATTCTGTAGGGAGGAGGTTGTTCTGTAACCTCTACACAGTGAGGCAGCTGTGCAGTCCCAGCTGTGTGAGATCTTCTTTGCCATTTCGGATCTCACTCTATCTTCATCTTTCCTATCTACCAAAGTTTCGACTCCTTCTTTGCAATACTAAAATTTTCTGTCATGGCTATCAAGCCATGAGTTCTGTAACCATTCTATCCACCAATTAGTGAAGAAACTACCTAATGTGACAAACCTAACAGTGACATAAACAACACAGAAGTATGATGTAATTAAGATACAAAGGTATTTGAGTAACAAGTATGTGTAGAACCCTGGTAATATTATAAGTACAAAGTTGTTGTTTTATTGGAAATGGTCCACCAACAGTAATTTAAAAAGATATTCAAATTCGTGTACAAGCAGGATCTGAAGTGGCAGTGAAACCTATTGTATGCTGTAGAGCTAAATAATTAATAGTAAAAGAGATTCCTTAGTGTTATGAAAAATATGCAGATAAGTTGTAAGAATGAACTCACCTTGTGTAGCAAGGAATGGCGGTGTAATAGAACTGAACAGTGTTTGTGGTTGAGACGTGAAGGACACGTTCTTGAAATATTTATAAGGTTGGAGCTGGCCGTTATTTGGTGTAGTGTGTGACAGGACACGCCTACATGTATTGAGGTTATGAGTTGGACGCGTGAACGCGACCATAGCTACCCTTATGCTAGATGAGACAGAGCAGCTCATGGTGTCCTACAGGTTTAAGGAATTTAGCATTACGCTCGGCCATAATTAGTTAATGCACTTTAGTGGTAGGTCGAGAGAGACTACCTGTGGTTTCAGCATCCAGTCAAGTGGAAATGGATTGCAACGTGAGCAAACTGATCAACTGAAATACACTATAGATATGAAATAAATGTGCTATCCTATGCGTTAAATGTTAACAGAGTGAGTGTTCAATAAGTACATACACTAGCAACATAATTGAGTAACATAATGGCAGACGTGAAACATTATTTATAGCTCAGCATAAATACACTTCGATGAAGTAAGTACATAATTGCAGATGTGGAACTGACACAGCAGCAGAGGAACAATAAGTGGATTTAGTAGTCAACTAAACGTAGTGTGTTTTGAACACTCAGAACTGTACTATTACCACAAGGTACTCACATGTACAAAGAGGCTGAGAAGACAACTGCTAATCAAATATACTCATACTATCTCTAAGAATAAGGTAATCAAAGATGAGTCAGTTAAGTAAATAAAATACAGATTAGTCAGGAATGTACCGAGCACTGGCTCAGTGTTCCGGCCCAGAAATAATAAATTGAGATGAAATATGATTTATGATTGTATGCCTTGAGCATAAATTTTCTCTAGTACGTGGCTAACGGCGTTTTGAGCCATTTGTTTACCGATTTTATGACAGTTAAGTAACTGCGAGAGTAAAATTGAAAAAGTTCTGTTAACTTTCTTCCAGTAACATTTGAAAGATAAAATGTATATATCCCCATTTCATTGTGACCCACCCTTAGATATTAAGTGAACAGAGTCTGAGGCACTCTTTTTGTTTGTTCTACAGGACAAAACAGATAATGGCAGCCTGGTAGCTGCGTGAAAGCATGGAGTGACTTGGACACAACTCACAGTGACCCCTCCCCTTTCCCCATGTAATTTAGAGTGAACGTGAAGGACGCACACTGTAGTAACTTCCCCTCCTCTACCCTTGTGAATGAAAGTGTAGAACGCCAGCCAAAGCAGCTACAACCACGTGGGTAAAAATGAAATTGTCACGATTTGTGAAATTTTCTTTCAGGTTTAGAAAAGACTGCTAAGATATAATTATCTGTTTATGTATCATGAATAACTGCGTTATTTTCTTTGAATTTGTGTATGTAAAAGTATTTACAGACAATTTAATGGATTTAGAATTTTCATAATTTTACATATTTTTATGTGTTTGTCTGTCTAAGGCAATATGTATGCCAAAGTGTTTCATTCATTTTGCTTAAATTTTGAGTGATAATGTTGCTTCAGAGGCAGTGAACATGCCAGCAATTTAAATAATTGAAGTAGGTTATAAGTTTTTTTTATTTCTATATATTTACATTTCAATTTTAATTTTTCATAGGGAGTTAAGCAGTACTCTTGCTTCCCTTTTTGTAATTAATTTTTTTCATTTACATTCAAAAAATTTAAGTAGAGGGTGATGTAGGGAAGCAGCATACTCACGCCTTATAAAATTCACATCAGTCTTTCCCTTGTGTGCCAGCCACTCCGCTGTAACTAGCTCTGACGTCATAAATATTGCGCAATGCTTTAAAATGAAGTAAATAACCTGAAACGTTTCTAGCATGTCAGGAGTAATACTAAATCAGTATGTGTTGAATATCAGTTCAATAACTTTAACCAGTTTCGAAATTTGGACATTTTTCTGTAAAAATCATTGGCACAGCAGAAAAGAGCTAGAAACTTTAAAATTTGTATTTAGATTTCTTTTGCATAATAATTTAGTAGGAACAGTATTCTGTATCTCACAAATTAAAATTTTAGTTCAAATTCATGATTTTCTGGTTTTTGTCTTAGAAATTAAGGAAGCAAGATAGATTAAGTAGGCGAATAAATAAAGCTAGGGTGTTTAAATTTAAGTAGAAGGGAGATCCGCTATAATCATAAATATGTGAGAAGTTTCAACTGAATAACTATAAAACTATAGCGATAGCGCATCTGCAAAGGGGAACTTCAGAGCTCGTCTACTGCGTGTAGTGTAATTAAATTAATCATCTCGCCCAAAATATTTGACTTAGCCATGTCAGAGTTTTATTATGATTACTTACCTGTGTGCTGGTTGCACATTTAAATTGAGAGCTTCATCGGCCATCAGCAAAGGAAGCAATGATTTATTCGATAACTTGAAGTGGTGCATTAGTAGCCCATCGGCTAGTCAGGAGAGCAGATTTGATCAGGCGTTCCCTTAGGCGTCCGCACCGCGGCCTTATATGTAAGAACGCTGCGCGAGAAGAAAAAGGCCCCAGTTCTCTCCAGGCACTGATTAGCGCACCACCTGTGCCGGGAGTCGCGTCGCGTCGGTATCGTTGATATAAACAGCCTTGGATGCAGTAATAAGTTACTCGGGATACGCGTAACCATGAAATCGTTTTCGAGTGAAGTGTTAATTTTGGGATGACGTTAATGATCTATCTTTAGTTTGCGTATGTCGTATTTTCACGTTCCGCCGCAGGACAGACATTCTACCATTATTTAGCGTCGAGCATTCACTTAAAAATTTAATTTGAACAGTTGTAGTTGCATCAGCGCATTAGACTCTGAACTGCTTTGGTAGTTGGATTGTGTGGATTCTTATTGGTCTGTGACTTTCAGAATATAGTGAACATTTTAGAGAGAATGGTTTTTGATTATGAATCCCAGACAATCTCCTAATTCCTCATTGCTATAAGCTGTAGCTATAAATGTATTTCTCAGATGAAGTGGGCACTAGGAATTCTAATTACAGGCTTCACGTTTTGCTAATCACTTTCTTGTTGCCAGTATTGTAGTTAGAGAGCCAGTGTTGAGAACGGCAAACAGCATAAATACAAAACAATTATTCTAATATTCCACCCGCCGCCCCACACTCAGATTTGTGCGATTTATCGTATACCCAAAATTTATCGGATTTATTTTAGTATCCATGTGGATGACCTCGCACCTTTCTTTGTTTAGTGCTGATCGCCACTTTTCGCATCATACAGAAAAATCTCTGTACTTCATTTTCTAATTGTAATTGATCGTCTGATGATCCTACTAGACGGTAAATTACAGCCTCATCTGCAAAAAAACTAAGGGGGCTGCTCAGATTAAAACCTAGTTCATTTATGTAAATCAAGAACAGTAGAGGGCCTATGACACTAACATGCGGAACGCCAGATATCACTTCTGTTCTACTCGATGGTTTACGTCTATCACTACGAACTGTGACCTCTCTGAGAGGAAATCACGAATCCAGTCACACAACTGAGACGATACTCCACATGTACACAATTTGATTAATAGTCCCTTGTGAGGAACGGTATCAAAAGCGTCCTGGAAATCTAGGAATATGAAATCGATCTGAGATCCCTTGTCGACAGAACTCATTACTTCATGGCAATAAAGAGCTAGCTGCGTTGCACAAGAACGATATTTTCTGAATCCGTGTTGGTTATGTATCAATAAGTCATTTTCTTCAAGGTGATTCATAATGTTAGAGTACAGTATATGCTCCAAAATCCTACTGCAAATTGAGGTCAGTGATGTGGTTCTGTAATTCAATGGGTTACTCCTATTTCCCTTCTTGAATATTTGTGTGACCTGCGCTACTTTCCAGTCCCGAGGAACAGACCTTTCGTCAAGTGAGCGGTTGTATATGATTGCTAAGAAAGGTGCTATTGTGTCTGTATACTCTGAAAGGAATCTGATTGGTATACCATCTGGACCGGAAGACTTGCCTTTCTTAAGTGATTTGTTTCGCAATACCTAAGATATTTACTCTTATGTCACTTATGCTAACAGCTGTTCTGGTTTCGAATTCTGGAATATTTACTTCGTCTTCTCTCGTGAAGGAATTACGGAAAACTATATTTAGTAACTACGCTTTAGTGGCACCATCATCGGTAACATTTCCATCGCTATCGCGCAGTGGTGTTATTGACTGTTCTTAGCTATTGTTGTACTTTACATACGACCAGAATCTCTTTGGGTTTTCTACCATATTTTGAGACAATATTTCATTGTGGAAACTATTAAAAGCATCTCACATTAACGTCTTCACTAAATTTAGAGCTTCTGTGAAACTTAGCCAGTCTTGGGGATACACTAAAAAATATGTGTGTCAAGGCGAACGCATTGTAGACAAAGTACCATCGAAAAGTATACGGGGTGGTCAGAAACAGTCTGAAAATAAGCTTGCAACGGTGCTGTAGGGTAGGTTGTTCTGAGAAGTGGTTGGTGAGAAAAATATCCGGTAAGCTGGGCCGTTTCCGAGTTAATCAGTGCTGAGTCAGCCAGTCAGGTCACTGCACCCGAAGTTCGACCAGTCCCCAGAGACAGTCTCACCAAACGCGTTCTTCGTTTTGTTTCCTAAAACGGAAGAAGAGAGCAGTACAAAAATTGGACGCGGGGAGATAGTAACCAAAGAATACGAGCGAGAGGCTGAGCTGTCTCAGGCGCTATCATCTACTCAATGAGAACGACAGACACTAATCGTATCTGGCGAGCCGAATTTGCGTGCGCAACGGCCTGACTGACTAACTGTAAAACCATTTAAAACATCACAATGTATCTAATTTAGTTCTTAACAATTATTTCTCAGCAGATCCTACCCTGCGACACCCTTACAGGCTTTTCAGGCTATTTCTGACCATTCAGTGTAGGACATAATCATATATAGAGTGTTTCCGTAAGAGCGTACAAAAACTTAACAAAACATTGAGGTTGCTCCACTGAACAATTTGAGGCAGGGAAATTGGGATCGAAGAAACCAGCTTAAGGAGATAATAGGAGTAAAATCACTACTGCGTACTTTTTTATTTACCTTAGTTAGAGTTAACTGTAAATGCCATCAGTGACACCATGAAAGTACCATTTGTTCTGTATCTTACAAAATGTGCTGAAACCGAAGGCCGTCAACCTTAATGCAAGCATGACATCAACGAATAAGATTCTGACGCACCTTGAACAATATGCCTGGTGTGTTTCGAATCACATCACAGGTAGTTACAATTCTGGCAATTCCTTGTTTCCTTCTAGGAAATAAAGAATGTACATGTAAATAAACAGTACGGCAGAACGTGTAAACTTGTACACACGTTAGTTGTAAATAAACTAGAAAACAATAATGCTAGACAAATCAGTAGACAAGTTTACTTCCATAGTTCCTTAACCTGGCTTCTCCGACCCCAGGTACCCTACCTCAAATTGTTCAGTGGGGTATTCCCTATGTCATGTTACATTTTCGCACGTCTTGACGAAAACACCCTGTATATGATAGCACACATAACTACCAAATGTAATTACCCGGCTGGTCCCGGCGGAGGTTCGAATCCTCCCTCGGGCATGGGTGTGTGTATTTGTCCGTAGGATAATGTAGGTTAAGTAGTGCGTAAGCTTAGGGACTGATGACCTTAGCAGTTAAGTCCCATAAGATTTCACACACATTTGAACATTTTGTAATTACCACTATGTCTACTTAATATATTTTACAAGTGATATTAAATGAGCTATTAAACACAAACAGTAATGTAGAATTATAAGTCATTTATAAGTGGGTATAAAATAAACTTCAACATTAACACCACTAATACAAATATGGAATGATTATAAGTTACAATTACGAGGTGTGAAATTATCCATTTACAACGTAACACTAATGTCACATGTAACACAGAGGAACAGCTAGCATTGGTTAGACACGCGAAAACCATCAGTAAGATGAAACGACGTAACTCTGTGACTTAGTATAAAAAAAAAAAAAAAAAAAAAAAAACGGATGTATAGCTACATGAAGTAAACAAGCTTAGTAACAACAGACTGCGGGGTGTATGACAAACGTCTCTCTTCGTAAAGGGATAGATACTGTAGTTTGTGAAAAATTATCTCCTTTCTCATTGTCGGTGAGGCACAGTACAGTTTTGTTTCTCAGAAAATACTTTACCTTTGCATATGCCTTATATTCCCGTCTCACAACAAGAACGTTGTATCATGTTCCGAAGAACTGCCGACAACATATTTAAAATTTAGCAGTTCACTTCAGTTTGTTAAAGGTAGCGCCTGACGTGGCGTATTTATGTAACCCTTTTAATAGCACACCAGCAACAAATAAAATCTACAAGTATCTGTCGTGTTGTTCAAAAATGCTGTTCGCTCTTATTAATGAGGCTCGCAGTCGCTGGCTATTTTTCTCTCCATCGAACGGGCGGATGAAACACGAGAAAGGAACAACAGGGGACAAAATGACATCGTTAGACCTGGAGAAGGTAAACTGACACTCTGGACAGCTGTTTCTGGAGAACGTTGACGTAAAAGTCTCCTCGGAAAGAATATTGAGATAGTAACCTGAGCTCCCTGACAGTCTTTTGTCTAAAGTAAGACAAAGGTGAAAAAACCGATGAATGATATCAATCGAACTGATGAACTTCTCATACCCAATAGTGATTAATTTCGACAAAACTGGTTAAAAACTGTAATGTCATCGAAGTTAACTATGGCATTAGTGTTTGTAGTGCTTCTGCAAAACGGTGACGAGAGCAAATATTTGTTTTTTATATCATCATGTAGGATAGCGTGCGGAAAAGTAAAGGCTCCGAATTTTTTATGTGAAAACTCTTAAATCTTTTTAAATAAAACAAACGTTATTAACGTTCTACGCCTCCATTCTTCATTCCTGCAGATTTATTTGTCAACATATTCACCCTTGCGACTAACACATCTCTCCCAACAAGAGACCAGCTTGTTGGTACCAGCACTACAGAATGTTTGATGTTGTTGACAGAGCCACACACACTCGTGCTTGAACCGCTTCATCACTATCAAAGTGAAGACCACGAAGTTTTTCTTTGCGTTTGGGAAACAGATGAAAATCGGATGGTGCCAAGCCGAGACTGTACGGAGAATGATCGCTGACACTGAACCCCAGGAGTCGAATTGTTGCAGATGTCGCTGTGTGTGGTCTGGCATTGTTGTGATAACGAGAGGGAGCTCATTGCGTGGACGGGTTCTTCGAATTCGAAACCCGATTACAGCAACTGTTTCTTTGTAAATCACGCATTAACGTTACCATTACTTGATAGGGAAATGAATCCATGGTAGAGCCGGCGAACATCCAGATTTGGCACAACTAGGAAATATGGAAAAATCTTGATTGTAGAGTCCTTCGTTAAGCGTTACACGTTTCAAAATATCATCATCAGACGGCTGCAGTCTTATGATGAAATTCTGAAACGCGTAACGCTTAATAAAGAGTTGTGCGATCAAGACTTTTGTCTGACGATGACAATTTGCACCTAACACTTACTAAACAACAGTGCGATCAAGACTTTTCCATATTTCCAAGTTGTGTCATTATTACGTTGCACGTAGTTCATGCTACAATTTTCGGCTTGGATATCTTTGCCTGTGTACTTTACGAAGTTATTAATTTTTGTCGTGTGAGACTGGATTTATCGCATTGCACTTTTTCTGTGTTTCGTGGTTCACCAAACGACGTGGCAGTGCGAAACCCATCCAGTGCAAATCAAAAAAATGTTCAAATGTGTGTGAAATGTTATGGGACTTAACTACTAAGGTCATCAGTCCCTAAGCTTACACACTACTTAACGTAAATTATCCTAAGGACAAACACACACATCCATGCCCGAGGGAAGACTCGAACCTCCGCAGGGGACCATCTGCACACTCCATGACTGCAGCGCCCCTAGACCGCTCGGCTAATGCCGCGCGGTGGTGCAAATCATAGACGGGCTGTAGAGATGGTGGTTAGATGAATGCTCGGTTCGCGTTGCACGACGGTCGACTTAGGTCAAATACTGCAATGTTGATTGATAAAAATGTATAATTTGACCTATATTCCAGCTGATAAGCTGTTACCTGTGAGTCCTCTGGAAACTATCGGCGACCCACTAAGGTGCTACGGCCGTGCCACCACTGCTATGCCGGCGTCGCAGATACTCTGGGTCCCCTTCGCAGCCCTGCTGCAACCAAGTACGTATTTGTATGGTCAGTCGCCATCCATCATGCAGCAGCCATTATCAGTTACCGATATATTGTAGACTTAGGAATATAGCGCAGTCTAATAAATACACTCACTACACTCTCTGATGCGAAAGTTTTTACTGATTGACAACTGGAGCGACACCAGCGCTTCAAACGTTCAGAAAGCAGGCGGTCAAATGGCTTGTAACATTAAAGTTTGTTATTAATTGTTTTATACTTAAGTAACGAAATAGTTGTTGCATTTTTGCGTTCCATGAGTTAGTACGTTACCAAGAGACATGAATTAACGTAAAATACGTCTAAAAACAGGCGAATCACACTGATTCAATGACATAAGATACAGCTCATTCATGAAGAAATACTTTCGAATATGTGAATATTTGCAGCTCACTCCGCTGAAAACAAGAGAATACAAACACATTTCATGCATGAGAAGCATATATTACTGCTGTTGCCTGTAGTTATTATCATAGGAACTTTCCGTGGCACACCATTTTTTTTTCTGGAGTCCAATGATTTGCCCTTGCTTACACTTCGCTCGACTTTCTAATGCCCCTTTTTTTTTTTTTTTTTTTTTTTTGCGCGGCCACTCCCGCCGGAGGTTCGAGTCCTCCCTCGGGCAAGGATGTGTGTTGTTCTTAGCATAAGTTAGCTTAAGTAGTGTGTAAGTCTCGAGGCCGATGCACACACACACACACACACACACACACACACACACACACACACACACACACGAACATTTTTGTAAATGTAATTACTTTTGCTTCAAAAGCGAATGTGTTGAAGACTCATGTCGTTTGTGGCTCAGATTTAGCAACAATCTCCTCTGTTGGGAAAAAGTTTTATTGCTTTCGACGATTTATTATTATCACGTTTGTGAGGTTTTTCCCTTAAACTGCAGTTGTAGTGGCTCATTTGATACATTAAATAATGTAGGTATTACACTCCATATAGGGTTCCTACGTTTCATATTCACTGATTTGGCTGAAAGCGAACAAAAGTCTTCTTTGTTGGGTAGATACACAACATTCCTCTGCGAAAGGCCAAGTCTTCTTGCGTTTACCACCAATTTTTTGTTAGTAAAGGAAAACGACATTATTCAGTAAAGGTCTGAACGTTACAAGAGAATCGTATATAAACTGTTCTGTAATGCACCGTTTCGTACTCGCAGGATCCTTAGGAAATTAAG
Organism: Schistocerca americana; assembly: GCF_021461395.2. Lineage (NCBI taxonomy): Eukaryota > Metazoa > Arthropoda > Insecta > Orthoptera > Acrididae > Schistocerca > Schistocerca americana. Next base: position 685,878,486 of record NC_060122.1, read on the forward strand.
TAATCATAGATGTGGTGTAATTTGTAAGTTATTGTCGATTTTTATGTCACTACATGCTCTCCCTAGTGCAAACATTATGTGGTGTAATTTCTAAGCTATTGTCGATTAGTATGGCACTACATACACTTCCTATTCCAAACACTATGTTACAAACCAATATAAACGTTAGTGTTAGCATTCATCCCTTATCACATTTAGAAGTGTAGTTTGCTGGCCACTTGGGCGCTGCTGTCGCTAGGAGTAAGAAAAATAAAAGGAGTGTCGCGAATATTACGTTAGACTGTGACTATAGAGTGCCCTTGCAAATTAAGTAACTTAAAGTAAAAGTAGAGCTTTTACCACCTTTTAGTCTGTAACGCCCTTATGCCCGACACCACACTGTCTGAGGGAGCAATTTCAAATTTCCTTAAAAAATTTCAAGTTGTAATTGCTGCCCTCCTAGTAGGGCGAGGAGTGTGCAGAAGAAATTACGGTAGGAAAAAAAATAAATTTTTTAAATGTTTACTATCTGCCTTTCAACTTTAGCAACATAGAGAACCTGCTCAAAGTTGGCTTTGCCTGGCCAGTCACCACGGCCACGCCATGAGCTGTGCCGGCCGGGGTGGCCGAGTGGTTCTAGCCGCTACAGTCTGGAATCGCGCTACCACTACGGTCGCAGGTTCGAATCCTGCCTCGGGCATGGGTGTTTGTGCTGTCCTTAGGTTAGTTAGGTTTAAGTAGTTCTAAGTTCTAGGGGACTGATGACCTCAGAAGTTAAGTCCCATAGTGCTCAGAGCCATTTGAGCCATGAGCTGTTGACGTGGATACAATTCAGCTACCCATGGGTAAAAATTCTGAGTGCATGGCGCCGCTACTTTCACGGTCCCCTAGGAGGGAACGAATAGTGTGCGGGGGATGTATGACGTGAGGTCCTGGGGCGATCAGCGAAGAGACGTAGCCACGAAGGCGATGCTCTCTTCTTTGCTGGCTCCCGGTCTGAATACAGCCACCAACCCTGTATACCCAATCTCAATAAATTTTCGTTGTAGTTTAACATGAAATTTTGCTTCAAAACGAACGGATACCCCAACTTCGCCTGTCCGCTTCTAACCATTCTGAGCGCAACCAAACAAATTATCTTGTTAACGGTAATTCGTAGTGTATCGACTATTCTCTTTCAGCTCAGAAGAATATATATTACTGGCACGCCTACAACGTGCTGACATGAGGGAAGTTTCCAACAGATTTTTCAAACACAAACAGCAGTTGAGAGGCGTTGCCTGGTGGAACAAAGTTGTGATGCCTCGTGTAAGGAGGAGAAATGTGTACCATCACGTTTCCGACTTTGATAAAGGTCGGATTGTAGCCTATCGCCATTCCGGTTTATCATATCGCGACATTGCTACTCGCATTGGTCGAGATCCAATGACTGTTAGCAGAATATGGAATAGGCGGGTTCAGGAGGGTAATACGGAACGTCGTGCTGGATCCCAACGGCCTCGTACCACTAGCAGTTGAGATGACAGGCATCTTATCCGCATGGCTGTAACGGATCGTGCAGCCGCGTCTCGATCCCTGAGTCAGCAGATGGGGACGTTTGCAAGACAACAACCATGTGCACGAACAGTTCGACGACGTTTGCAGCAGCATGGACTATCAGCTCGGAGACCATGGCTGCGGTTACCCTTGACGCTGCATCACAGACAGGAGCACCTGCGATGGTATACTCAACGGCGAACCTGGGTGCACGAATGGCAAAACGTCATTTTTTCGGATAAATCCAGGTTCTGTTTACAGCATCATGATGGTCGCATGCGTGTTTGGCGACATCGTGGTGAACGCACATTGGAAGCGTGTATTCGTCATCGCCATACTGGCGCATCACCCGGCGTGATGGTATGGGGTGCCATTGGTTGCACGTCTCGGTCACCTCTTGTTCGCATTGACGGCATTTGAACAGTGGACGTTACATTTCAGATATGTTACTAACCGTGTTACGACCCATGTCTCTACCCTACATTCGATCATTTCATCCCTGCGAAACCATACATTTGAGCAGGTTAATGCGCGACCGCACGTTCCAGGTCTTGTATGGGCCTTTCTGGATACAGAAAATGTTCGACTGCTGCCCTGGCCAGCACATTCTCCAGATCTCTCACCAACTGGAAACGTCTGGTCAATGGTGGCCGAGCAACTGGCTCGTCACAATACGCCAGTCACTACTGTTGATGAAATGTGGTATCGTGTTGAAGCTGCATGGTCAGCTGTACCTATACACGCCATCCAAGCTCTGTTTGACTCAATGCCCAGGCGTATCAACGCCGTTGTTACGGCCAGGGGTGGTTGTTCTGGGTACTGATTTCTCAGGATCTATACACCCAAATTGCGTGGAAATGTAATCTCACGTCAGTTCTAGTATAATATATTTGTCCAATGAATACCCATTTATCATCTGTATTTCTTATATATATTGTGTGCGCTTTACAGAAAGTCCTATTTCTCACAAAAACGTTCACTCTCTTCGTGAATTCCAGTATTTAAAATGCACTAACATCAAAGCCGTAAACCAGAAATTAAGTATCTCACTCACAGACAAAAGAGCAACAGGTCTGGAATACAGATAAAACTATACAGTTTTTTATCAATCAAAGTTAATATACAACATTGCAATATTTGGCCTCAGTCGACTGTTGTGGAACTGCATGCTCGACCCGGGAGTTCCTCTGACCGACAGCTCCACAGCCTGTCTGTGATTTGCACCGGATGGGGAGTTTAGTACAGGCCCTGGGAGGGAGCTTACAAAAGCAGCAGGGGTACGTGTAAAAGGGTTACATAATACTGTGGTAACACAATAACAAGTACGTAATTCTCTGCACGGCTAACCTACTAGGAAGAGTTTCGTTTCAATATGTAAAATATGAGTTAAATCTTGCTCTACGATGCCCTAAGGTATTATGTGTATGAATTTCCCATCTTAAGCTACTATGTGTATAAATGAATCTCAAGCTACATTTCTTGCTTAACTCTACTGACATTCATAAGTCTCAAAGGCCGTAGGACTGATAGGAAGTGTTTAAGATGACATTTTATATGTTCGCCGTACAAGCTAAGTTCTATGTGACAGGTGGATGTCTACGGCTCTGGAATAATTATTCTAAGTGCTACAATTCAAAACAAGAAGGTGGAAAAAGAACTTGGTAGGTTGACAGTCATCATAGGATTATGACACGGAATATATCTGGCTGCCACTTATGAGCGTAAAAGGCTAAGAGATTTCCGCTAGTAAGCGTGCTTTTTCGCACTGGCTGCATCCAAACAGATATCAAGGTGCAAACAGAAGTAATCCTTAGCAAAGATGCAACTATTACGTTTGTACGCCTACAGCTAAAAAAAGTGGTAAGCTGGCCAAGTCACGCAACACGATGAAGTTGGTGCAATTCAGGTTGACATGTTGGGTAGAAATAGGTAACTTTATCTACATATTTTGAACATCACTGGCTCGTGTTACGTCACTAGGGTTGGCAGGCAGTACACTTACTCACAAGGGCGCACCTAGTCACGGAAACAATGCAATGTAAAACACTAGTGGAATCTAATACTGACTGGCACAGTGCTATAGTTCATTACGAGATTAGGACGCCGAGGTATCGTTCCCAGCTATTGCTAACGGATACTCGGTAGGCTGGTTTGGTGACAGAGAGGTTCTTAAAAGACACTCAGTACTCTTTCGTTAGCTTCCAAGTGGTTAAGATTTGCGGGTGATGCATCAGCATGTAATCCCTGCATGTTTTCGGGATGAACTTACCACGACAGGTATAAGGAACAAAATCACAAAATATTCAGCTGTCTGGCTCGACACACTAGGTAGCGTCAAAGGCGAAAGACACAACGTAACAACAGTTTCTGAGTACTCATGAAGTTCTTCACAGTAGCACGTTCAATTACAAATTTGTATAATGGTGCAGACACTTGTTGCAGGATACATATGTGAACTATTAGCGCGTAACTCGATGAAAATGGCTTCTCCTAGACGTCTGGAAGAGGCACAACAATGAATAAACAAAAAAAGAATTGTTTCGCTTCGATAAAGGATAGCTATAGGATAATGGGAGGTGAGGGTTAGTAAGGCTTGGGTGCCTTAGGAAACGGTATTTTAGGTAGATAGGAAGCACCTAATTTCATCTCTAATCGACGATTCCCATAGCAGCCTTCACATTGCGCACTGCGGAGGTTGTCTGTTCAGTCCGAAGTTAGATGATGAAACTTACTACGGTTGCGGTATTATTAGGCTTCAAGGAATTCTTTGGAACTAGGAAAGGATTAATGGGGCTGATTTAAATTAGTACGCAGACAGACCGGATAGTGAAATCAGAATTTACGTGGTTCGATGTTCTTTATTCTGTTCCTCAACAAGGAGTCATTGAATGGTGTATCATCAACATTAAATTCTTATAAAACAGGTGAGTGTTCGGTTGAAGACAAGACACGGGTATATCAATTAAAAATCTAGGGCTAGATAACATGTATGTATGAAATGGCTTAAGATGATAGAAACAGTCATTATGACAAACGAACTCAGTGAGGCGGCTGACACAAAAATCATTCATAATTTCATGTGACGTAAGCTGCAGGATTCGAGTCACATTCAAACTTAAATTCTTTCCAACTCTGTTCCCTACTGTCCGGTTAAGTCTTGACATTAAATTGTGGTGGTCAGTGATAACAGTGGTAAAGTAATTACATGAATCATGGACTAATAAAAGATTTCAAACTAGGCATTGCATCTCCAATAAATAAAGAACACTCGCAACAACATCACATGAAAAAACAAATAATGAGCATCTCAGGAAGCAATATAAGCAACATAAATACAGGGGGCAGAGGCAGTGAGTAAGCGAAGCAGTAATCCGAAATCTTATCCATACATGTTCTATTAGGGCACAAACGTCTATATGTGGCAAAGATAATTGCTGTTGAGAGGCTTACATAAGTTCCGGCTGTACGATGAGAGGGGTTTACAATGGATTTCGGAGTGAAATATAGTCCGTCCTTTCTGCACGTGTGTTTATTATTGACTAAGATCCCCGTAAAATTAGGCGTATGCATTTGATTTACTAATAGTGGTGTAGTAATGGAAAAATCGCAATGGACGAGTTATAATGATACAGGAATTCTCAACTACGTAGATAGCATGAGATGAACTAATTATTTATGAAATGTTATCCATAACAGTGTACATTTTCGGCAGGTGAATTTTATGACGTAATGTAGTGAATGAATGAAAAGTTCTCTCTGCTGTTTTAAAGCAGAGGAGCTTCACTTCTGAACGTACCTGTAGGCGGCGAGGATGCTGTCTGCGAGGACTCCAGCGCAAGGCAAGCGCGTCCTGCTTCCAGGTTCATGTCGCCAGACGGCGGCGGAGCGGTGGCGCGACGACAATGAAAGTGAGAAAAATTCTCAGACGTGTAACTAGTTGTATCTTGATTCGTTTGTTCCTCTAAACTCAACAATGCAACGTGTGGTGGATGAAGTAACCAGCACTGTGTAAAGATAATTATAATTCTCCTAAGGAGGTACGTGTAGACATGTGGGACTGAAAAAGCAGAAAATAATAATTGTTGATCCCAAAACTAAATGGTCCAGCAAGTGATAAACTTGGAATACTTTCTTCCCAACGGCTGTATCCCAGCAACTAACAAAATCGATGTTCGCCGTGAATAGTAAAGCTGCACAGAGCGAGGTGGCGCAGTGGCTAGCACACTGGACTCACATTCGGGAGGACGACGGTTCAATCCCGCGTCCGGCCATCCTGATTTAGGTCTTCCGATGACCTTGCTGTCTGGTCTCGTCCCTAACCCAACATCCTACAAAAGCAGCTAAAACATCCTAAATTTTCTTTTCCATTCTTCTGTACATTATTCTTGTCAGCAACTTGGAGACATGAGTTGTTAACCTGACTGTGCCACAATTCTCGCTGTTGTCGTCTCTTGCAACCTTCGGAATTGTGTGGATGATATTTTTTCCGAAAGTCAGATGACACACAGCCTGGCTCATAGATTCGACACACCAACGTGAATAGTCGTTTTGTTACCACTTCCCCCAATGATTTTTTATCTATCCCTTCTGCCTTATTCGATCTTAAGTCTTCCAAAGGTCTTTTAAATTCTAATACTAATACTGGATCGCCGGCCAATGGGGCCGAGCGGTTCTAGGCGCTTCAGTCTGGAACCGCGCGACCACTACGGTCGCAGGTTCGAATACTGCCTCGGGCATGTATGTGTGTCATGTCCTTAGGTTAGTTAGGTTTAAGTAGTTCTAAGTTCTAGCGGACTGATGACCTCAGATCTTAAGTCCCATAGTGATCAGAGAGCCAGTTAAGTCCCATAGTGCTCGGAGCCAATGAACCATTTTAATACTGGATCCCCTCTCTCTTCTACATCGACCCCTGTTTCGTCTTCTATCAGATCATACAGATCTTTCCTCTATAAAGACCTTCAGTGTTCTCTTTCAACCTATTCGCTCTCTCCTCTGCATTTAACAGTGGAATTCCCATTGCAGTCTTAATGTGATCACCCTTGCTTTAATTTCACCGAAGGTTGTTTTGACTTTTCTATATGCTGCTTCAGTCTTTCCAACAAACAGTTATTTTCCTTCTATATTCTGTGTCAGTCCTTCCAGAAATCATTTCTTTTTCAATTTCTTTACATTTTCATGGAGCCATTTCGTATTAGCTTCCCTGCGCTTCCTATTCATTTCACTCTTTAGCGACTTGTTCTTCCGTATTCCTGAATTTCCCTGAACGTTTTCGTACCTCTTTCCTTCGTCGATCATCTGAAGTATTTCTTCCGTTACCCATAGTTTCTTCGCAGTTGACTTCTTTTGTGCCCATGTTTTTCTTTCCAGCTTCTGTGATTGCTCTTTTAGAGACGTCCATTCTTCTTCTACTAAACTGTCTGTCGAGGTATTCCTTATAGGAGTGTCTATAGCCTTAGCGTTCCTCTTCATTCCTCAATACTTCCTTATCTCACTTCTTTGCGTCTCGATTCTTTCCGACTAAACTCTAAAACTTCAGCGTAAACTTCAGCCTACTATTCATTATGATCATGTAATTTCATATTCCTACAAACTGTTACATCCAAGTATTTGTTGGAGTTCGATTTCAATTGTAACTAACTGGTATTACAGTCGTAGGACATGCTTGTTTTCGTTTTGTCGAGACGTAGAGAGGGCAAGTAAGAACAAAGAAATGAGGATACAGTTTATTCGTAATTAAATTGTACTCTCCAAGTGTATGAATCTGTGATACGTAAATGTTACAAATATCATAAAAGTTTTCGGTATGGCTTAGAAGCAATTCCGCCGTTCTTTTGGTCAAAATTCAAATGGAGTGTTTCCAGCGAAGGCATGTACTTTCTTACTAGCTAGATCCGAAATCTATTGACTTGGTAACTTTGACTGTACCGGAACAAATCAAGGTTGCATTCTTAAAAGGGTTGGCGAAGGAAGTTGAAGAGAGATGACAAGTAGATGAAAGCATATCTAGAGTGCTAGAAGAAGTTCCAGCTATGTGTAACACATATACAAATTAGACAAGCATCTCTGTAGTTGTAAATCCACCATCTGGTATCCCTAAGGGTAGGGGTGCGAGTGGGATGTGAGCGACACGTAAAACTAGTAGAAAAAGATTGATATTACTGTGGAATTATGGGGTCACCTGTCACTACGTTGAGTGATGCAGTTCCGATCATATGTCAGCCTATATTTCAGGTGATGCTAAACGCTTAGAAATCGTTTTCTCTTGCCTTTGTAAACAAATACATATAAATAGCAGCTCTTATAAACGTAGTTTTGGAAGGTTGGAAGAATCAAGATTAATGATAAATAACCCGACTGTGTTGCGTAGTAGATATTCCTTAAAATGCCTCGATTCATTGCTCTCCTTTTTATAACCAATTTAAATATCTTATGACATATGTCGAAGGTGTTCCCAGTAGCTTGTTTTCTTCAATTTTTAACGTATTTCATCCAACATAAACTGCAGTTTTACTCAGCCCTCCTCTGAAATTTTCCTGAAACCTAGCCAAGAAGATTGTAACTAGCCGTACTCTTCCACTGTTAATATACCATAAGGCATGTAGCGCACCACAAATATTTCTCCGGAAGAAAAAAATTCCAGCTAATAGATTAATTTGGGCTGTTCCCGTCTTATGGTGTGATCTAAGTAGGAGATACACCGCAATTCTGACACACTCTTAAACCACAGGAGCAAAGAATACGCTTAACTGTAAACCTGCTTCGGTAGAAGTTTTGCACATGCTGTTAGTAAACCAACTCGTCTGGTTCAGCTAACACTGGGTTGTTATCTGCGAGAGCCTGTGGAATGGACTACAGCGTTACTCGCGATCGAAGCCAGCCTCCGTTGTACCGATTTTCTCAGAACTCGCGTTGTGCTTTCATTGTACGTTAAACACTCTCGGTATTACGTTTCTGTCAATCATATTTTGAGTTATTATAGAGTTAAAAATGTAAATGCCGAGCGGCTAAGGCCTCCCGTCTGGTAGGCTGTTCGCTTGGTGCAAGTCTTTCGAGTTGACGCCAGTTCGGTGACTTAAATGTCTATGGAGATGAAATGATAATGATAAGGACAAAACAACACCCAGTCCCTGAGCTTAGAGTCAAACCCGGTCCGTTAGGTATGACATTCCGTCGCGCTGACCACTGACTTTCCTTAACGCTGAGACTAGTGGCGAACACCAGGGAAACGTGACAGTGAAGTTTTTATTCAACTGTGAGGCAGGCAACCTGCTGAGCACACCTGCAGAGCGGGTGGCTGCTAACTCTGAGGAGTGGCTGTTTCCAGTGGCCCGGGGAAGACGTGCATAGAGGTATATGTAGCGTACAACAAACACAATTTCCTCCTGTTTTTGATGTTATTAATATGTCAGGTTTTATTCAAATTTTTGACTAAAAAAGAATAATTTATGTTTTGGTCTCTAGTATATTTGAGCTCTAGTATAAGCATCTTACTACCACTTTCATTTCCGTTTACAAATAAGGGTTTGGTTCTTCGAAATGCTAGAACGATATCCACTCCACCTCGCTATCTGTATCCCGCTACTTCCTCATTCGTACCCTGTTCCAGATACCACATCTGCTCAAACACCTAGTGCACCTTCGCGTCTCCTACATCTTCCGTAAAGTTGAGTCCTAACACCCTTTAGCCTGCTCCATTCTTGACGATTCAGGCCTGCAGCCACATCGCTATCAACACATTCCACCTTCTCTTCATCTCCAAACACTCCATGTTGTTTCCCAAGATAGTTTCAATCGCCTTCCTCTCTTACACCGCGAACTCATCCCTGAAATACATGGTTGTTATAATAAAACTTCCGTTACTTGACGGGGCCCTCATCAATAACAAGTGATCACTGGACAACGAAACATTGTCAGACATTGGTAAGGTCATGTGAAAGAGAAATAACGAATAAACCATTCAAAGAAACACATTTCGCTTTACACATGGGAGGGTAACTTTGTTCATTGCCCAACATGTTTACGTTTCATATTACAAACGTTGCTGAGTGTGGTGACCAATTGCATCTACGACAGTCAGAAACCACACTATAGACTGCTCTGCTGCTGTTCAAAATATCTCAGGTGTGATACAGCATGGAATGTTCAGCTGCCGTGACACAGCTCGTCCATTGCTTCAAGATCGCACATTCCACCCACCATTCTCAACCATGGTAGCAGTAACATCTTCAGTAGTTTGTGCCGCAATCAGCCTCTTCCAGAAGTGATTCCCAAACCACCAGTTCATTCGAACTTCGTAATCATGTTCATAAACCCCAGTGCGAAAAGAGGTCCTCTCTTTATTTCTTTAATGCGCACAACAAAGAAATTCTTCTTCCCATTACCTCCCCGGGAGAAAAGATATGACGATGAGTTTGGTTTCTCTGTACGATTGTGGTTGTTACTGAGATGAAATTACTCTACCCTTTAGAAAGTCTGCTGAATTTATAACAAACAACGAGAAGGTTTGATGAAGTCAGTGTGAACAAGTAAGGAAGCACAATGCAGTTACCCGATTTCGGTCTCCAGTCTGGCAAATGCTTTCAACTTGAGACAAACTCTCTGCAAAGGCTGAAAGAATTTCACCTTATTGTTTGTCCTAATCTGTATCCGGTAAACGAGGAAATCCCTGTATCTTGTCGGTACTTCGTCTCATTATGTGAGTGCACTACTAAGTTTGAACGACAGCGAATGACCATATTTCGTGAATGTCGCTTTTCGCGTCGATTAGTTGCAGTCCATATGATGTCTAATAATGGAATGATACGGATCTGTAAGAAAGGTAGCCAGTTAGAACCAGGCGGTTGAGAAACCTTCATATGTATGTAACACAACAACACAATGCTGTACTCATGTCATAAAATATTTTCAAGGCTTCTCTGGATGACAACTATCAATTCCCACCTGCATGAAACATTAACCTTATATGCTGCTCGCTGGTGATGTCGGTGATTACTCGACATGACTGTCTCCTACTGTGGCTGATGCAGCTAAACTTTTGACTGGTAATCTGATGTTAGGTTCTTCCAGGTACTATTCCAAGTTTAATTCTATGCTCAGAGGCTCACATGCTTGCAATACTTACGTGCCAACTGCACCAAACATTGAAACTGCTAATACGATATCGTTTAATTGCCTTTCCTTGGGGTGAAAGTTCTTTCCTTTCTAGCTAGATTGTACTGAGGAGTACCATTTTCGATATCAGTTTCCTATAACGAAGTCACGATGTCCCAAATTATCTTAAAAATTATATGGCATTTTACTTGGGTTCCTACGGTGTGCACCACGTAGAGTCAGCGTACATTTATGGAGCGTAGACGACTGTTCGCCTTAATCTAACGAGTATATATTGGGACGTCAATGGATTCAGTGCAGGGGTAAAGCCTGAAAGTCTTTCAAAGTACTTTGAATACGTTTTCCGAAACTGTCTTAACCAGCTATTTCCACAGCCCACACACGATAGAAATTTTGCAGACCCTGTAGCAACAAACGAGCCTGACCTTATAGACAGCGTCAGTATAGAGCCAGGGATTAGTAGTCATGATATCAAAGCAACATGATTATTAAAGTTAAGAAACCAGTCAAGTAGGCTAAGGGAGTATTTCTGCTAGAAAGGGCAGATAAGCAGCCGTTAGGAGAGGTACCTATGCTCTCTGGCGTATAGAAAGGTTTTTCAAGACACGTGTACCTAATGCTCCATAATTAACAGAAACAAGGAGTCGAAACCGAAGCTCAGTCCTTCCCAACAGAATATAGATAGTAAAAACACGATCATTAGCGCACGAGTGTTCACTGCTTACAACGATCGAAATGTAAAAAATCAAAAAACTAAATACACAAATTTTCGCTGTAGTTAGCCGTAATTTGTACGCCAGAACTTTTTGAAAAATTTTAGATTGCGGGATGAAAACAGTCGCCAGCTCCAAAACGATCAAACGTTAAATCTGGTTAATGACTATAATGAGTTTGAAATCATGCAGATAATGGGCAAGAATGACAGTGCGTCTGCCGAACAAAACGCACTCACGCGAGCTTAGATGTAGTAAACACGTGTAACATGAAAACTAAAGCGTTAATTTGGAATGCAATAATTATGAAAACCAATAACATGCAACGACTAGCAGCTGTTGATAGATACCGTACTGTAATGCGTAAGTCGCATTAATGCCGTCTGTTTAGATGTTGGTATAGTAGTAACAAAGTTTAATTACAGTTCTTCACTGGTTAATTTTCAATTGAGGTAGTAAAACCTTCCATTCATCAGAACAACTATTTTTCATTATTATATTATGTGAACATATGCACATATCATTTATAGAACTTAACATAAAATAGTATATTGCCGGCCGCGGTGGTCTCGCGGTTCTAGGCGCGCAGTCCGGAACCGTGCGACTGCTACGGTCGCAGGTTCGAATCCTGCCTCGGGCATGGATGTGTGTGATGTCCTTAGGTTAGTTAGGTTTAAGTAGTTCTAAGTTCTAGGGGACTGATGACCACAGCAGTTGAGTCCCATAGTGCTCAGAGCCATTTGAACCATAAAATAGTATAATTACTCTGATAAGAAAACAGCCAGCAAAATGATTTTTGTCATAGAAATATGAATGGCATTTATATCGCTTTCCGTTTGACCTGGTTGTCTGCAGTAGTAGTGCAACAGTACTGGTGTATGAACAACTGTAGTTATTACTGCTTTTTATTACAATAGTTACTTGATTGACGGTAAACTGTAAATTTGACTGAGCTGTTTACTTGAAACTATTTCTTTCACTCATGGCTTTCTCGGAACTTATGATGACGAGATTAGGACCAAGCTGAAAGTTAACGACTTTGATAAATAAAGTTTCACTCGCAAACTTTATGCTTTAATTATACATACTGTAATGTCCAAAATAATTACTATTACGCTGGCAAGTCTATCACTCAGCTATGGAAGCACTCGCTGGGTCTTACTTTGCGATGAGTTGTTTGTTGTTCTGCGATGAAATGCTTATTATTAAATTCATTATTGGCAGTAGGCTCTTCTTGATTAGCGAGCAGCATGAATAAATTTTGGCCACACAGTATTCATCACTAATTCCAAGTTCTTCTTGGGACCATCTACTGTGTCCAGTCACGTGCTAGCTCACTTATCTCGTGCCTTGCCATATATTTCACTACCATATCCTGCACAGTCTCCACTTGGCATTTACGTGTCAACACATACGTCTGTGCCACACCACAGGTGCTTCACAATTCATCTCTGGTTCCACTTCTTCGACGGCACGTGCTCGTGCCAAAGATATTATTACAATTAAAGATTTTCTTTGTGTTTCCTACAATGTAAATTTCCCTGACACTGCCAGTGTATCTACTACAGCTATTTGCTATAACCATTTCTTACTTAATTTTTTACACTACGTTACATTTTCATAATCATTAATTACTTCCAAAATTCATAGATGCTTATAGTCGCAAATATAAAATGAAGCCAAGTAGCCTAAATACACAGGAGGCACTGGATTGTAGTGTTACAGTTAGCATCCCACTCGCAATGAGCAGACATCAGAACATTACCAAGTTCCAGTGTGATGGCCATGAAGGAATTATGGGTAAAGTTTAAACGAACTGGAAAAGTATGTACCGAGTACGGTGATTAAAGGACGAAAAAGATCTGCCTTGGTTTAACAATGAAATCTGGAAAATGTCGAGGAGGCAAAAACTGTTGCACCCTCAGTTCTAAAGAGAACGCACGAATGACGACAGGCAAAAGTAAAGATTCGTGCGTCTGTGAAAAAAATTGATGCGGAAAGCATAGAACTACAACCATCATACCTTACCAAAAGATCTCGACGAGAACACCAGAAAGTTCTGGTCACGTGTAAAATCACTAAGCGAATCTAAGATTTCTCTCCAGTCACTCGTTGACCTGTCTGGTGTGGCAGTAGATTTTAGCAAAAAGAAATCCGAAGGTTTAAATTTCGCTCCGAAGTCGTTCACGTAGGAGAATCATACAAACATACCGTCGTTTTACCATCGCTCAGACTCCCGTGTGGAGATCATAGTAATAGGGACGCCTGGCGTAGAGATCATCTCAAAGAGTTAAAAGTAAATAAGTCGCTAGATTTTACAAAGATTGATCTACGGCACAGGCCCCTTACTTAGCCTGCATTTATCGTGAATTCTCGCCCAGTGCTAAGTCCCAAGCAACAGGAGAAAAGTGCAGGTGACTCCTGTATATAAGAAGGCTAAAAAAAAGGAGCCGCAAAATTACAGACCAATATCCTTAACATCGATTTGCTGCAGAATTCTTGAAGGTATTCACGATTTGAGTTTAATAAATCTCCTAGAGACAGAAAAGTTTCTTCTCGCAAATCAGTGCGTTTTAGAAAGCATCGCTCATGCGAAACTAAGCTTGCCATTTTCTCACGGCCTGTCCTACCAACTATGGATGAAGGGAAACAAGGAGATTCAATTTCCTAAATTTCCGAAAGGAATCTGATACTGTGGCCCACTGCTGATTGGTAACGAAGTTAGAGCATGCCGAACAGGTTAACAGGTATGTGAGTGGCTCGAATACTTCTTAACTAACAGAACCCAGTATGTAATCCTCTATGGCGAGTAATCATCATAGACAACACTACCGTCAGGAGTGCTCCAGGGAATGACAGGACCGCTCTTATTTTCTATATACAAAATGATCTGGCGAACAGGATGAGCAGCAACCAGCTGCTGTTTGATGATGATGCTGACGTGTTCAGGGAGGTGTCTATGTTGAGTGACTGTAAGAGGATTCAAGATGACTTTACAAAATTTGTAGTTGATGTGATGAATGCCAGTGTTCAACCTCAAACTCGGTTACGTATGTATTTGAAAACGCCTGAAGGCTGCTTATTACGTAAAAGTAGGAAAATTCCTCGTTGCATATCCAGCGTTAAGGTGAATCTGCACCGGTTTTTTAGTCTAATAACAACCATTGTGATATTAAACTGACATGCCGTTACTTGAACAGTTTACGTTTATACCTTAGCATTGTACTGTATTTGACTGTTGCATTACTGCCTCACACACACACACACACACACACACACACAAATATATATGACTACTCTGCAATTCATATGTGTCTGGCGGAGGTTTCATCTAACCACTGATCACACTATTTCTCCACAGTTCCACTCTCGAACAGCTCGAAGGGACAACGAAAACTTAAATTTTTCCGTGAGCTCTTTATCTTGTTTTATTACGATTGATTGTTTCTTCCCAAGTATATGTACATCAATTAAATATTTTCGCACTCGGAGGAGAGAGTTATAAGTTTTGTAGCTTACTTTTGTTATTCATTGAAAGTGATGTGGTGGACGTAGAAGAATTATGCGCAAAATTTAAACAATTGTAAATTGTGCTCTGGAGAAGTATGTACCGAGTTAGTTGATTAAGGATGAAAAAGACCCAGCTTGGTTTAACAATGAAATCTGGAAAATGCCGAGGAGGCGAAAACTCTTGCACTCTCGGTTCAAAAGAGGAGCCACAAATGACGACACGTGAAGGTCAGCAGAGATTCGTGGGTAAGTGAGCGAAGTAAGTGAGACAGTCGGGTGTTGGTCACACTGCTGAGCGTTCTCGAAATAGCTATCAGAACACAGAGATGCAACGCAGGGGATGTTGAATTTTCAGGATATTATTTTGTAAAGACTGATTTGAGAAGTTTGAAAACACTCAGGTAATGTTGTCAATCCGCAGTATGCTTGCACACAATTTATTATGAGATAAAAGAAGGCAAATTTTTAGCACAAATTATATCTGTTGATTCTGGTTAGTTGTTTTTATTGTCGAGACGTGATTAAACAGCTCATCTGGTCACATAGCTTCGATTCAGAGTTACATTTTTACCACCCCCTTACCACTTCAGCAACATATTATACGGACGACTAATATCTTTAACAATAAATGAGTTCTTTAAAGATTGTAATTGTTAAGGAATGAATTTCATAACTCAAAATGCAGTTTTTGAATGCTAGTCTCTACTCAATCTTTCAGTGAGTTGAGTGTTTGCTATGTCTCCTCACGAAATATTAATTTTGTGCTTTTTTGGATAGAGAAACACAGTTGATCAACTCATAAAGCATTATGTGCTTACCATAGCTGGTTTTCCTTGTATTACACTTGGCAATGTTTTTCTTTATCTGGTTTTCTGCGGCGCATTATTTTAATATACACTACTCTCGAGCGGTACCGAGTTTCCGTTTCCACATGGTAAGTCATGAAAATTCGTTACGGCCACTTTAACATCACTGTTTAGGACACAGTAATATCATTCAAAGATAAGCATTGCAATTTAAAATTATCTTCAGGGTCAGTTTAGGTGCAGTTCAGCTGAGATTTCATTTTCTTATCAGACCTCCACAGTCTTACGGAGTAGTGTTACATAACTGAGTGTATGTCACGTGGTGTTACGATATTTATTTGGTCAGCGACCGTAATTTTGCTGGGAATTTTAACAGAAGCATTTTGGACATCTGTTCTGTCGAAGTTCATTTTTTGATTTTCAGCAGACTTTTTGCTCCTTTAGTTTTGTGTGTTGTAATACTAAGACACATACTGTGACGTCACGCAAAGTAGCATTGTTCTCTGCACTGCACAATACTTTATTTTGCTGGGAATTTTAACAAAAGCATTTTGGACATCTATTCTGTCGAAGTTCATTTTTTACTTTTATGCAGACTTTTTGCTCCTTTAGTTTTGTGTGTTGTAATACCAAGACACGTACTGTGACGTCACGCAAAGTAGCACTGTTCTCTGCACTGCACAATACAGTTTTCACAGAACAGTTTCTTTAGTACACAGTTTTACGTTTCTTAATTATTTTTGGTAAAATTTAATCGCAATACAGTTACACAGTTTCAGTTGGATTTCTCGAATCATTTCATCAGGTAATGTTTACATAAGCACGCCACATAGATTGTTCAACGTTCACATACAGGGCAGAAACACACACGAAAGTTAAAGAATAGAGAACCAATTTACATGTACAACAGCCAACAAACAATGATAAAAAATAAAACAAAAACGTTTCACTTGGCGAACCGTCAGCCTAGGATGAGACGTTTTAAGATTTTTCTGTTATTTTTGTAGTCAGACGAAGCTACGATCTCGATAGTGAAGTTACAACAACCCATTTCCACAGCAAATTGTGTACGTGATGCTTTGCTGGTTAATTTCAGTGGAAGAATTTTGCATATTTGTCTTTCTGTATTGTCATTTGTGTTATACTGTTTATAGTTTTAGGGGTATTTGCGTGATATTTTCGCCATTTGCTGAAAGGTAACTGTATAGGCTCAGACAACTGTAGTGCATATTTTACGAGATTCCAATCAATATATGCATTTAGCACTTCATTATCTGGGACAAATTATCTTTTCGTGGACAGTCAGTGATTGAAAGTTACATTTTTGTGGACAATAGAACTTTTTTGTAGTATTTTATTTTGGTTGCAATTTATCGTCACCACTACCGAAGCTAAACTTGCTCTCCTTCTGTTGACATTAATGTGTAATCTGTGAACGTTTGTATTATAGAATTGTTGCTACAGATAAATAAGCCACAGGACGAGACAATAGCATATGTTAAGGAGTACTAGGAAACTGGATGAAAGTAGTGTGTCAAAGAAAGAGAAACAGAGAGGATTAGGTCACAGGAAGAAAGTACTGGAAACAGGAAGAGAAACTGGAAAAGTTAAAAAAGCCACAGGAAAAATACACTAGTTCACAGGAAGAGACAAAATCAGAGATACATAATTTGCCAGTTCAGATTAGTACTGAGACCAGGCCCCGTAATATTGAGACAGAACATCGTCTACACTTCGAAATGTGCTTATAAAGAGATACAAAGATACGCTCGAGAATTTCAAATATATAACGGAATCAAGATCAGAACAAAGAAGTACTGCTAACACAGCTCAACAGTATACTGCCGAGTGCTGTAATCGCTCAATAAAATGAACAGAATGAGCAACTCGATGCTGCTATTCGCAAAACATGTGAACAAGATAAGGCATTGTAATTGCAATTAGAAACAGAGAAATGAAAGCTAGATACTATTTCTGAGGAAGTTAAAGCACCTACTGCGCAAGTGACATATTTGTCGACTAACGCATACAGGGATTCTGAGAATACTTTATTGGCTCGTTTTTCGGACACAGAAAAGTACCAAGCCTTGAAACGATTTACAGATGGCCAAATGAAAATCGCTCAACAGTAGAAACGAGAAGTCAATATGATACGTGATCAGCTCACAGAAATCGAAAGAAAACTCACTCCAGATGGCGACGTTAGTGATTTTGGTCATTCTCAGTCAGATAATTTAGATGGAAACGGACACTCTTCGCGTATAGGTTAGCATTCTCTGGTACAACATTTCGCTCACAGACAAGATAATGGGCAGCCAAGGTGTGTACAGGAACAAGAGGAAAGACCCCCAGAATACCGCTGAGTTAGAATTTAACTGTCGACAAAACAAGGATGAAATACCTATTAAACGTAAAAGTGCAGAGACATAAAACATGAAGGCGCAGACAACAGATGACATTTTTTCCCAATCATTTTTCACTATATAGCTTTTTCTTTCATAATGGAGACGGCCGAATTTTCTCGTAGGAGAAGGATATGCTACGGTGAAGTATTGCAGTCTCAGTGTATTTAAAGTGTGCGTGAATAATACGGTTTTGAAGAGCAGTATTAAGCATTTTTATTTATTGAAGTATGTGAAGTGAATTGTTTTGTAATTACGAGAAGTGCCAGTGCCTAAGGAGTCCTTCGCCGCCTGAATCTTTAAGCATTCCGCCGAAGTCCGATCGTTAAACGAAACTAAGTTAAGCACAAGACAGACATTTACGCAAGCAATTACATTTTTCATATTCTTTCTAATTATATTTATTATGTTCATTTTAATTATATTACAGGTGGCGCAATAAAGGACATTCTGGCACGCTGAAGAATGTGACAGTTTCGATTCTAAGCGTTTCCTGAGGTTGATATAATTTTACGTTCCGAAATTTTTGAAAAAAGCTGCAATTAGCTGATAAATGTTTTTCGTTTTGTCCGTTAGCACGCAGCTACGTTCCTCCATACAACTGCTTATTTTCTGATTGTGCAATGTGGATTGCTGTAGTTTTACTCTTTTATTTTCAGTCACATGTATCGCATTATAATGTAAGGGCTATATTGTATTTTGTGGATTTGTACCTTGCTGTGTACACTGCCAGAAAAAATTAGAACACTCTCTTACAGGCTTCAAATTGACTCAAGATTTATTGCTGTAACAGTGCATATGGAGTTTGTAAAATGATTAAATCCACAGATCAGTATCAATAGCACCTCTTGCTGAAACGCCCAGTTTGGCGCGCGATGTAGCCTCCACAGGCGGCAGTGTAGGTTCTGATTCCTGTATCCAGTTAATCGTAGAGACAGCGAATACTGTCCTAGGATACATTATGCACGCCAGCTTGAACTGTTCACGTACTTTCGTAAGAGTTGTCGGTTGACGAATCGCACGAGTCACTTCTCCACCCATTATATCCCACACGTGCTCGATTGAAGACAAGTTTGGAGATCGTGCTAACCAAAGAAGTTGTTGAATGTCTTGCAGAGCACGTTGAGGTTTACAGGTAGTGTGTGGGCAGGCATTATCTTATTTGAACAACACACAACGTTCCTGTTGCAAGAACGGCAAAAGAATGGATCTAACAACATTCTGCGCCTACAGACTGCTGATCAGTGTCCCCTCTAGAAACACCAAGGGTGAACGTGAGGTGAACGTGAGTTGTAGATTTTTCCATTGGAGACCATACGGTCCTTGGTGGGGCCAGCGGGTCTGGACAAACACACTCAACAAGACAGCATTCACAAGGTCTACAGTGTAAAGGCAAACAACCATCACTTGAGCGCAGGCATAATCTGCTTTCATCGCTGAAGACCACTGCATGCCATTCCAAGTGGTCCTCTGATGGCACCATTCAACTCCTGCACGTCGATGCTGCGAAGTAAGTGGAAGACGGGCAAGAGGTGTGCATGCCCGTAGTCACAGTGCTAATAACCGGTTTTCAACAGTTCGTGTTGACACGTCTGCCTTCATAAGTCCGCTTATCTGTGCTTTGGTAGCTGGACGATTTGCCACCGCTTCCCTTACAATACAATGATCCCGAAGGGAATCTGTGCTGCTTGGACATCCAGAATCTCGTCTACGGGCTGAGAATGTTCACGTGACCAATGATACCCAGCATCGTTGCAAAAGTAACGCAGCACGTCCAACTTGTGTGGTAATTCCTCTCAAGGACCATCCCGTCACTCGGAAGGCCACAATTTGACCTCTTGCCAATTCGATCAGTTAGCTGTAGAAAGTACTAGTGTATCCCCGTGGCATGGCTGCCTGCTTGCTTCACACA
Organism: Schistocerca americana; assembly: GCF_021461395.2. NCBI lineage: Eukaryota > Metazoa > Arthropoda > Insecta > Orthoptera > Acrididae > Schistocerca > Schistocerca americana. Next base: position 685,898,455 of record NC_060122.1, read on the forward strand.
CCTGCACCACAAGGATCACAAGAGGAGGAGGTATACTAGGAAAAGGCCGGGTAATACGGGAAAATTTTAATTGGACAGAGATTCCGAAGTCAGATACTGGTTTGCAAGGCGTACCCAGGAGCAGATATAGACTTAGTCATACAGTAGTGATCAAGAGTAGTGTGCAGTTCAGGAGATTAATAAAGAAGAATCGATACGCAAAGAAGTGGGATACGGAACTACTAAGTGATGAAGAAATATGCTTGAAGATTTCTAGGGCTATACATACAGATATAAGGAATAGCTCAGTAGGCAATACAGTTGAAGAGGAATGGACATCTCTAAAAATGGAAATCACAGAAGTTGGAAAGAAAAAAATAAGCACAAAGACGTCAACTGCGAAGAAACCATAGATAACAGAAGAAATAATTCAGCTGATCGATGAAGGAAGGAGGTACAAAATTGTTCAGAGAATTACGGAATACAGAAATACAAGTCGCTGACGAATGAAATAAATATTAAGTGCAAAGAAGCTGAGACGAAATGGATTCATCAAAAATGTGAAGAAATCGAAAAAGAAATGATTGTCGGAAGGACAGAATCAGCATACAGGAAAGTCAAAACAACTTTCGGTGAAATTAAAAGCAAGGGTGGTAACATTAAGAGTGCAATGGGAATTCTATTGTTAAATGCAGAGGAGAGAGTGAATAGGTGGAAGTAATACACTGAAAGCCTCTATGAGGGGGAAGATTTGTCTGATGTGATAGAAGAAGAAACAGGAGTCGATTTAGAAGAAATAGGGAATCTAGTATTACAATCAATATTTAAGAGAGCTTTTGGGGACTTAAGATCAAATAAGGCACAAGGGATAGAAAATATTCCATCAGAGCTACTAAAATCATTGGGGGCAAGTGGCAACAAAACGACTATTCACGTTAACGTGAAGAATGTATGAGTCTGGCGACATACCATCTGACTTTCGGAAAAATATCATCCATACACATCCGAAGACAGCAAGATCTGACAAGTATGAGAATTATCTCACAATTAGCTTAACAACTCGTGCATCCAAGTTGCTGACAAGAATAGTATACAGAAGAATCGAAAAGAAGATTGAGGATGTGTTGTATGACGATCAGCTTGGTTTTAGAAAAGGTAAAGCCACGAAAGAAACAATTCTGTCGTTGCGGTTGATAATGGAAGCAAGACTAAAGAAAAATCAAGACACATTCAAAGGATTTGTCGACAATGTAGAATGGAGAAAGATGTTCGATATTCTGAGAAAAATAGGAATAAGTTGTAGGGGGAGACGAGTAGAATATAATATGAATAAGAGCCAAGAAGGAATAAGAATGGACGGCCTAGAACGAAGTGCTCGGATTAAAGAGGACGTAAAACAGGGATGTAGTCTTTCGCCCCTACTGTTAGATCAGTACATCGAAGAAGCAATAATGGAAATTTAAAAAAAAGGTTCAGGAGTTGAATTAAAATTCAAGGTGAAAGGATATCAATAATATGATTCGATGGTGACATTGGTATCCTGAGAGAAAGTGAAGAAGAATTACGTGATCTGTTGAATGGAATGAACAATCTAATGAGTGCAGGGTAGAATATCTTTGGTGTGATGTCACATGTGCTGGACTGCAGTTGAAATTGTTCCTCAATATTTTATAAAGTTTTAGTCTTCAGTTACTTACACTCCTGGAAATTGAAATAAGAACACCGTGCATTCATTGTCCCAGGAAGGGGAAACTTTATTGACACATTCCTGGGGTCAGATACATCACATGATCACACTGACAGAACCACAGGCACATAGACACAGGCAACAGAGCATGCACAATGTCGGCACTAGTACAGTGTATATCCACCTTTCGCAGCAATGCAGGCTGCTATTCTCCCATGGAGACGATCGTAGAGATGCTGGATGTAGTCCTGTGGAACGGCATGCCATGCCATTTCCACCTGGCGCCTCAGTTGGACCAGCGTTCGTGCTGGACGTGCAGACCGCGTGAGACGACGCTTCATCCAGTCCCAAACATGCTCAATGGGGGACAGATCCGGAGATCTTGCTGGCCAGGGTAGTTGACTTACACCTTCTAGAGCACGTTGGGTGGCACGGGATACATGCGGACGTGCATTGTCCTGTTGGAACTGCAAGTTCCCTTGCCGGTCTAGGAATGGTAGAACGATGGGTTCGATGACGGTTTGGATGTACCGTGCACTATTCAGTGTCCCCTCGACGATCACCAGTGGTGTACGGCCAGTGTAGGAGATCGCTCCCCACACCATGATGCCGGGTGTTGGCCCTGTGTGCCTCGGTCGTATGCAGTCCTGATTGTGGCGCTCACCTGCACGGCGCCAAACACGCATACGACCATCATTGGCACCAAGGCAGAAGCGACTCTCATCGCTGAAGACGACAAGTCTCCATTCGTCCCTCCATTCACGCCTGTCGCGACACCACTGGAGGCGGGCTGCACGATGTTGGGGCGTGAGCGGAAGACGGCCTAACGGTTTGCGGGACCGTAGCCCAGCTTCATGGAGACGGTTGCGAATGGTCCTCGCCGATACCCCAGGAGCAACAGTGTCCCTAATTTGCTGGGAAGTGGCGGTGCGGTCCCCTACGGCACTGCGTAGGATCCTACGGTCTTGGCGTGCATCCGTGCGTCGCTGCGGTCCGGTCCCAGGTCGACGGGCACGTGCACCTTCCGCCGACCACTGGCGACAACATCGATGTACTGTGGAGACCTCACGCCCCACGTGTTGAACAATTCGGCGGTACGTCCACCCGGCCTCCCGCATGCCCACTATACGCCCTCGCTCAAAGTCCGTCAACTGCACATACGGTTCACGTCCACGCTGTCGCGGCATGCTACCAGTGTTAAAGACTGCGATGGAGCTCCGTATGCCACGGCAAACTGGCTGACACTGACGGCGGCGGTGCACAAATGCTGCGCAGCTAGCGCCATTCGACGGCCAACACCGCAGTTCCTGGTGTGTCCGCTGTGCCGTGCGTGTGATCATTGCTTGTACAGCCCTCTCGCAGTGTCCGGAGCAAGTATGGTGGGTCTGACACACCGGTGTCAATGTGTTCTTTTTTCCATTTCCAGGAGTGTATTTTAGTGTTTATTTGTGTTAATATTTGCTGTAAAAGTAACTTATTAGTGAATTTTCATTAATCTCAGTCTTTCTTCTTGTGTTATTGACTCGAGTAGTATTTTATTCGTGAGTGTGCGCCGTTCGTCCAAGCCTAACGCCTCAGTGGTGTGTTTACATTTTGCAGCGTGCAGTTGCAGCTGTGGCGGTTATAAAGTTAAGTACTGAAAAAGTTATTTGTGCGCTGCTTTACAGTTATTAAATTTAATAGTTTTCAGCAGTGTTTGGTGCTGTTTGTGGCGAAATAAGGATTTAATAAACTTTTGGAAACGTCCGCTCGCTGTGTTTTTTAGAGTTTTCTGTGCGTTGAAGTCGTTAGTAAATTTCGTGCTTTAGTTTTCAGCTGACTTTTCTTATTGTTTATAGTGAAATATTTCGGTATTATTTTCATTCGCGGTTTTAACTTCGTTGGGTGTACCAGTGGCTGCTTGAATTTTTGGTTTCAGCTAATAATTTTGTTAAGTTTTGTTGGTATTGGTATTAGTTGTGGTTTAGTAATATTAATGCAAGTAGTTGCTTTCTTAATAGAGAGAGAATTTCGAGACCGCTATTTTTAGTTCTTTAAGTAGTTCTACTGATGTAACTGAACATGTGTAACGTAGTTGTATAGATTTCAGTAACTGTAAACTTTTACCATGAGTGAGAAGCGTGTCCTCTGTCGTACGTTTGTGGGCAGTGCGTTACACTGTGCGATTTGTTCAAAGTATTTTCATTGTAAGTGGGGGGGGGGGGGGGGGGGAATGCAGTGGGGAAGCCAGCGGGCATTCTAGTGAGACCCTCTCCTGGGAATGCAGAATCTGTAGTAGAAATATGTTGATAGGGGAGCAGGAGCGTAAGATCTGTGCCCTTCAGGTGCAGTTACAACACGCAGAGGAGGAACTAGATAGGTTGAGGAGGGTGAATGGTGCTGGGGAATGGGATCTGACAGTTGGCAAGAAGGCAGCTAGGAGAAGGAGATATTCAGACATTTACACTTTGTATATTTGCAACTGTCAGAGCTGAGTGGAGAGGAGCCTCTTCTAGCTGTAGGTGTAGGTAACATGCAGTAATCCTCAGCAGTTAGGAAACCTAGGTCAATTGCAAAGTCTAACAGAAAGAAGAAAGTTCTCTTGCTAGGTAATTCGCACGGTATAGGAGTGCGCCAGCAGTTGCAGGAAGTGCTGGGGAGTGAGTACCAGGTCACCAACATCGTGAAGCCTAGTGCAGGATTAGCCCAGGCGAACGATAGCATAGGCGACTTACGTAAGAATTTTACGAAGGAGGATAAGGTAATGATAGTGGGTGTGGCAGGGAACAGTCTTGATAGGGACGGGGAATGTGGTGTAGGTGGTGATCTCGTAAAGATAACTACTCAAAGTGGTGGCAATAATGTGCATTTCATGCAACTCTTCCAGCGTCACGATCGGCCTCATCTTAATGTGGCTGTAAGGCGCGTTAACATGGGGCTGGAGAAGGTACTGATGGCAGAAGGCATGGGTCACATTTCAGTGGTGCCAGTTGAGTCCAACAGCAGATTGGGCGTGGCCTGCACCTCAGTAGGTATCGGAAGAGGAGGCTGGCCAAGCTTATAGGTGAAAGTGTAGTAGGTGGCGGTGGGATCACTCATGTAAAAATTCCTGTAATAGTCGGTGTTAGAGCTGCACTTTTTTAGATTGAAGTTAGCTGATGGGTATACCTGTTTAAAGGAAGTCCCTCTAACTAAGGGTTCTCCTTCAGAGGACGTCATGTTTCCAAGAAGAGAAGGAATTAACGTATTTCATCAAAATATAACAAAGAGATAAAGTTAGTGAACTACTTATAGATGTTGACTCTGAAATTGTTGGTATAGCAGAGCACCACTTAAATAATTTGACAATTCAGAGGTTTCCTCTACCACGATACAGATTAGCTGACTCATTTTCAAGAAGTTCCTTGCGGGGTGGGGAAGTGGCCATGTACCTAAAAAACAGTATTCCATTTGAGTCTGAACAGATATTTCAATGTTGTGCAGTGGCAGCTGAATTTAGTGAAACTAAACTTCTAATTGTTATTATTTATAGCCCCCCCCCCCCCCAACTCTGACTTGAGAGCATTTCTGCTCAAGCTAGAGAGGTTTCTTGATTCGCTTTACAGGAAGTACCAGAAATTAGTTATATGTGGTGACTTCAATATTAATTTTGTATATCATGGTGCAAGACAAAGGATGTTGGTAGACCTTCTAAATTCATATGATCTGATGCAGACTGTGTGTTTTCCAACTAGTGTGCAGGGGAACAGAAGCACAGCCATAGACAATATTTTATTTATTCTTCATTTCTAGATGGGCATTCTCTTAGTAAAAGGATGAATGGCCTTTCAGACCATGATGCACAAATTTTAACACTAAAAGGCTTTTGCACGCAAACAAATGTCACATACAATTACAAACTATGTAGGAAAGTTAATCCAACAGTAATAGAGAGTTTTTTAAACCGTGTCAAGGAACAAGATTGGCAGGATGTTTATAGTGCTAATAATATAGATGACAAATGTAACTCTTTCCTTAACACATTTCTCATGCTCTTTGAGAGTTGCATTAGAAAGGTGACTAGTGGGATAAGGATATCATGTAGAAAAAAGCGGGAATTATATCAAAACGTTAGAAGTAGTTACAGTCAAGCTACAATACCCCTTTTTTAAACAGTACTGTAAGATGCTTAAAAATGTTACTAGGAAGGCAAAGAGTATGTGGTATGCAAATAAAATGGCTAATTCATAGGATAAAATTAAAACGATATGGTCAATTGAGAAGGAAGTGTCTGGACAGCAGCACAAGGTCGACGATACAGAGTCAGTCTGTAGTAAAAATAATTCTGTTACTGATAGATCAGATATATGTACAGTATTTAGCAATCATTTTCTGAGCATTTCTGCCGAACTGAATAAAAATTTAGTTTCTACAGGGGATCTTATAATCACTCACTTGGCAAATGCCTTTCCGAGACTGATGTCTGAAATACTCCTCTGTAATACAGACAAGGTTGAGAGTGAGTCAATAATAATATCACTGAAGACTAAGGACTCTCATGAATATGATGGAGTGCCTAGCAGAATATTAAAGTACTGTGCTGCACATGTTAGCCCTGTATTTAGCCATATTTGTAATTTTTCATTTAGGAATGGTCAGTTTCCTGAACGATTACTCAATAGTAAAGCCAGTTTATAAAAAGGGGAAAAGGGAGAATGTAGACAATTTTAGACCTATTTCTATGCCATCATTGTCTTCTAAAGTTATTGAAAAGGCTGTGTATGTAAGCATAATTGATCATTTTATAACACACGATTTGCTATCAGATGTATAGATCGGCTTTAGAAGTCAACAACTGAAAATTCTATATTCTCTTTTCTCTGTGAGGTACTGGGTGGGTTAAACAAAAGGTTTCGAACGCTAGGCATATTTTTTTTAACTAAGGCGTTTGATTGTGGTTAAAATGGCTCTGAACACTATGCGACTTAACTTCTGAGGTCATCAGTCGCCTAGAACGTAGAACTAATTAAACCTAACTAACCTAAGGACATCACACAAATCCATGCCCGAGGCAGGATTCGTTTGATTGCGTTGATCACAAAATATTGATCCAGAAGTTGGTCCATTATGGAGTATGGGGAGTAGCTCACGATTGGTTCATCTCTTACTTTGGCAAAAGACAGCAAAAGATCATTATTCACAGTGTTGAGAATGGCTGTGATGTGGGGTCTGAGTGGGGTATGGTCAAGTGGGGGTGCCCCAGGATTCAGTGTTGGGGTCACTCATGTTCCTTATTTGTGTAAATGATATGCCCTCTAGTGTTATGGGTAAGTCTAAAATATTTTTGTTTGCTGATGACCCTAGCTTGGTAGTAAATGATGTTGTGTGCAACATTGGCTCGGTTTCAAATAGTGCACTTCATGACTTCTTGCTTGTAGAAGATAAACTAACGCTAAAGCACAGTAAGACTCAGTTTCTGCAGTTTGTAACACACAACTCAACAAAACCTGCCGTTTACTTATACCAAATTGGCATATGATTAGTTAAACTGAACAGTTCAAATTTCTAGGTGTTCAAAGAGATAGTGAACTGTCGTGGAAGGCCCACGTTGAGGGTCTTTTTCAAAGACGTAATGCACCATTTTTACTATTCGAACAGTATCTGAAGTGAGTGATTGTTCGACAGAAAAATTAGTCTACTTTGCTTATTTTCATTCGCTTAGATCGCATGGTATTATATATATTTTGGGGTAACTCTTCCCATTGTAAAAGGATATTTTTGGATCAGAAACGGGCGGTTCGGGCAATAAGTGGTGCAAGTTCACGAATCTCTTTTCGACTTATTTTGACATTGGCCTCTCAATATATATACTCATTACTGCCATTTATTGTTAACAATAACAGCTTATTCCCAAGAATAAGTAGCTATCTCTCAGTTAATACTCAGCAGGAATCAAATCTGCATTTGGATCGGCCTTCCTTAACTCTGGAGGTGTACAATATACTGCTGTATCCATTTTCAATAAGCCTTGACTAGAATTTAAAAAATCTTAGCAGTAATCCATGCGCTTTCAAATCAAAACTGAAGAGTTCCCTCATGGGTCTATTCTGTCGAGGAGTTCCTTGAAAAATTAAGCTGATTCTTGTTGCATTGTTGATTGCGTTTACTTAAATTTATGGCTTGACTATTTTAGGGTTCATAAACATTTTATTTTTATTTGTTATTACTACTACGTAGTAATTTCATGTACCGACACCTTCCATGACATTGGAGATTTGCTCCACAATTTGATCCTACCTAACTTGACGTGTAAATAAATAAGTAAATAAATAAATAAATGGAGTGAGAGTAAATCGAGAGAAAAAGCTGAAATTAATACAAAGAGGAACATAATATCTGGATTGATGGTCACGAAATAAATGAAGTTAAGGAATTCTATTACCTAGGTAGTAAAATAACCAATGATGGACGGAGCGAGGAGAACATCAAAAGCAGATTAGCAATGGGAAAGAACGACGATCCTGGCCAAGAGACATGTACTAGTATCAAACATAGGCCTTAATTTGAGGAAGAAGTTTCTTAGTATGTACGTCCTAAGCACAGCTCTGTATGGTAGTGAAACGTGAACTGTGAGAAAACCGGAACAGAAGAGAATCTAAGCGTTTGAGATGTGGTTCTACAGACGGATGTTGAACATTATGTGGACTGATAAGGTAAGGAATGTGGAGGTTCTCCGCAGAATCTGAGAGGAAAGGAATATGTGGAAAACAAAGGAGAACGGTCAGGATTGACGACATGTGGCAATGTCTTCCATGGTACCAGAGGGAGTTTTAGAGGGCCATAATTGTAGGGGAAGACAGAGATTGGAATACATCCAGCAAACAATTGAGGACTTAGGTTTCAAGTGCTACTCTGAGATGAAGAGGTTGGTACAGGAGAGGAATTCGTGGCTGACCGCTTCAAACCAGTCAGAAGACTGCTGACGCAAAAGAAAAGCATCTGGTTGCGAGCACTCCAGTGAAAGGATAGACACAGATGGCGCTCTGGTAGTACGCCACTATGTTATCTGTTGGCGAACGACGTCGAAACCATTGTCATTATATCTACTCTCGTACAGGTGGTGTCTGCCGTCATCAAATCAATATCGACATCGCCTTTCAGGTGCGCTAACTTTTTTAAGGCCTGTATTTAAATTTCATTTTTTATATTTAAGGGATGTGTGACTCCAAGGAAAGTTACAGTGCGAGATGTATTTTAAGAGATGTAAGAAAGAAGAAATTAACTATTACTCATCTGATGCAGGTAACTGGTAAAAAACTTAATACTTGTATAAATGATGAAGATAAAAAAAGAATGAATAGAATCTGGTTTAACTTTCCCCTTGTAATATAAGCAATGCCCTAGATTTTTCTTTTAAATTTAATTTTTTGCCTCTGTAGTATAACTTTTAATTTAATGTGGATATATTCACTTCTAATAATATCCTTCTCAGTTAATGTAACTTGTCCTTTTAGAAACCAACGATATTTAATGAGAGTAAAATTCAAAGACATGATGGCAAAGTGAAGCTCTAAAGCTGGGCGAATATCAAACAAGATAAAGATGACTCTTTATTCTGCTTAGTATGCCAGAGGAATTTCAGTCTTCTTTTATGTGATATGATATGGTGGTATGGTTGTTTTATAGAGGTCGAAATATGTGTATGAAATTAAAAGTTGATGAAGCAATGGGGATAAAAGGTAATATTATAAAGATAATTTTATAATGAGGAGAAACATGTTAACGTTTGATGACAGTAAAAGTTCATGAAGCAATTGATAAGGGGTGTTATGATAATGATAAGTTATAAGGAAGAAAAGTGTGATCAAGACTAAGGAAAGAAATGAGTCATCTAGGTTCACTGCACTGAGAGGAAATGTTGGCTATTTCACTTAAGTGTGTCTTTACTGCCAGCAATGACCAAAGCAAGCAGTAAAGGAAACAAAAGAAGAATTTGGAGTAGTTATTAAAATCCATGGAGAAGAAATAAAAACTTTGAGGTTCGACGATGACATTGTAATTCTGTCAGAGACAGAAAAGGACTTGGAAGAGCAGTTGAACGGAATGGACAGTGTCTTGAAAGGAGGATATAAGATGAACATCAACAAAAGCAAACCGAGGATAATGGAATGTAGTCGAATTAAGTCGGGTGATGCTGAGGGAATTAGGAAATGAGGCACTTAAGGTAGTAAAGGAGTTTTGCTATTTGGGGAGCAAAATAACTGATGATGGTTGAAGTACAGAGGATATAAAATGTAGACTGGCAATGGCAAGGAAAGCGTTTCTGAAAAAGAGAAATCTGTTAACATCGAGTATAGATTGAAGTGTCAGGAAGTCGTTTCTGAAAGTATTTGTATGGAGTGTCACCATGTATGGAAGTGACACGTGGACCATAAATTATTTGGAGAAGAAGAGAATAGAAGCTTTCGAAATGTGGTGCTACAGAAGAATGCTGAAGATTGGGTAGATCACATAACTAATGAGGAGGTATTGAATAGAATTGGGGAGATGAGGAGTTTGTGGCACAACTTGACAAGAAGAAGGGATCGATTGGTAGGACATGTTCTGAGGCATCAGGGGATCACCAATTTAGAATTAGAGGGCAGCGTGGAGGGTAAAAATTGTAGAGGGAGACCAAGAGATGAATACACTAAGAAGATTCAGAAGGATGTAGGTTGCAGTAAGTACTGGGAGATGAAGCAGCTTGCACAGGATAGAGTAGCATGGAGAGCTGCATCAAACCAGTCTCAGGACTGAAGACCACAACAACAACAACAACGGCCAAATCATGTTTCGACATTTTATTCTATTTTTATTCAAACAAAAATGCAAAAGGTGAAGCAATAAAACAGATGATTTACAAAATTTTTCCTCAATAAGTTACGTTTAGTTTGCAGTACAATTTAAATATTTTTGTCTTCTCATTTTCTTTGTTGAAATAATATGACATTTCAGAGTCTGATCTTACGTCTGTCTGAAGACTTATGGCTTCCTAACAGAATTTTTGTTGCAGCTCTAATTGTCTGAATGCATTCAAGAACGTTTTCTATAGTTAGTCCAACCACAGTTGTTCCCTTGCCCCCTTACATGTTTACAGTTGATTTGTTTCCTTTCCTTATATGTGTTTGTAGTGGATTAAAAGTAGTTTGTGTAGTTGAGCAAAACAGTGAAATACCTTAGGTGTGTCTACACAAATAGTATTGTTTTTTCATTTTTTCTTGCCATTAAGTTTCAACGCGTAATTTTTTGACACATGCTGCTATGAAAATTTTATTTTGTCACATGTTTTGTGACATTTGAAGAATTTTAACTTTTGCAACTGCTAAAAATATTAGTTTTACTCATTTCAACTAACATGATTACACTGCATGTGTAGTTTTACTCTAGTACCTTATGGATTATTACTACGTTAAACTTTTGTATTAGTACTACGTTTTATGAGAAAATTGTACATATCGACTTAGATACTACACATGTCGTCGTATGTCACTTCTCATGTTCCACCCATTTTCTTTCACCTTATATGTCTTATTCAGTTATACTGTATATTGTAATGCATGTTACATTATTTTTCATGTCAGATTCATTTGACAATCCTTATCACCAAAGCAGCACAAGCCACCGGTTCTGAAAGAAATGGATATTCACTTCACCAATACGATACTGCAAATGGACAAATGGTTTGGGCAGTGTGCCCTTTAATATACGAATATCGTGACCTGCGCTGCCTTGGGAAACGAACCGGACATTCATGGCATTACAGCTGAGATACTGGTATGACGGAGCAAATGAGAAATCACAAGATGCATCAGTACTACGACTAACTAATTCGTGGGTTGTCACTAATGAGCACATTCCACCGGTCTTGCTGATTCTACACCTATTGGAAGTACATGTCGTCTTTTTGTTTCAGGCTTATTTTTGGTATTCAGTGAAGATGTGAGCACTCTTTTTATTCGATGTGTCATCCTCATATTTTTACACCACGCATTTTTCAAACAGAAGTCTTCAATAATGGAAATGTTAGGCCACAGAAGGTCTGAGCTCAAGTAACGTATCCAGTACTACTGTCGTTGTAAGAGAAACATTTAGAGTGAAGCAAGCGAAAGACTCGGATGTTGGTCACGCTGCTGAGCGATCTGGAAGTAATAAGCAGAAGACAGAGATGCAAACGTAGAGAATGTTGCTTTTTGCAGATATGATTTTGCAACGATTGATTTGAGAAGTATGATGGCATTCGGGTTGTGCTGTCGCTCCATTTATTGCTCGAAAAGTTTTGGCAAAATTTATCATTGTTGATTCGGGACAGTTAGTTTGATTGTCGAGACTTGATTAAACAAAGGTATCTATTCACATAACTTGGACTCAGAGCCGTACATTCACCACTCCTTTAACATTTCAGTAACGTTTGTAACGTTTTATATGGAAGAGTAATATTTTTAATAAGAAATGAATTTTATAAAGATAGTTGCAATCGTTAAGGAATGAGTTTATAATTCACAATAAAGTTTTTGAATGACAGTCTCTTTTCAGTCATTCTGTAAGCTGAATCTTCCCCACTATCACTTCATGACAGTTTCATTTTGTAATTATTTGTTGCCGCATTGCACTTAGCGGAACATAGTTGCTCAAAATATAATGCTGCTTTCCCTCTCATTGCATTTGGCGAGGTTTTTCAGCAGCTGTATTTTAATATTCAGCACTTTCCAACAGTACCGAGTAAGCCATGAAACTTTGTTACAGCCAGTTTAGCGTCACTGTTTAGAACACAATAATATCATTCACAGCTATGCATTGCATTTCAAAATTATCTTCAGGGTCAGTTCATATTTCATTTCGTTGTCAGATCATCTCTTACAATGCAGTGTTATATATTTGCGTGTACGTCAATTAGTGTTTAGAATTTTATTCAGTCAGCGTATGTAAATTTTCATGGAATTTTAACATAAGCATTTTGGATATTTATTCTGTCAGTTCAGTTTGTAATTTTATGCAGAATTTTTACTCAGTTCTGTGCGATGGAATTCAAGAAATATACTGTGACGTCACGCACTGCGTAATACAGAATTTCATAGGACAGCTTATTTAAGATATAGTTATACGTTTTCTGATTATTTTTGGTAAAATTTAGCTGCAATAGAGTTACGCAGTTTCTGATAAATTTGGCGAATGACTCCGTCAGATAGTGTTTAAGTAACAACCACTTGCATTGTTTAATAGATAGAAGGTTCACATTATAATGTAATACACACACACACACACACACACACACGAAAGTTAATAATACACAACACGAAAACAAACCAAAAAGTTACAAAGTTGGTGACACATATTCCATGAATAAATCCCGTAGCAAGGAAAACCACCTTTCCTTGGTGATTTCCACCATAATTCGTGTACAATATGAGTAACACTCACTCCCCCATAATATTTAACGAGCTGCCACTCTTTGCACTTGAACTTGCAGAGGACTTGGAAGCGTAGGATACGCAGTCTCTTTAACACACTTGGTGCATCTTCAAGTGTTCTGCGTATAAATCGCAGTCTTTGCTTCTTCTCCACGACATTATCTATGCAACAGCTACAATTTAGGTTGTTCGTTAGTGTAATCCCTAGGTACTTAGTTGAATTGACTACCTTTGGGTTTGTGTGATTTATTGTGTAAGCGAAATTTAACAGGTGTTGGTGACGTCACATTTCCTAACATATTTTGCAACGTGTTTTGAGCTTCTGATGACTTTAGTGGATGGTAAATTGCATCATCATTTCCTAGCAGTCCAAGAGAGATGCTCGTAATGTCTCTTATATAATTTACACCCATTGTTATTAATTTTTTGGCGTTTGGGTGTTTATATCAGTAGTTTGGACGAGGTTGTGGTGTAGAGGTAGAGACACTTCCGATAGCAGTGCGTAGATGTGTGAATTTGTGTCGACATCCCTGGTGGGTAGTAGAGCCGTTCTTCTACGAGTAGTTGTCAGCATGTGGTTCAGCTCTCCACCTCGACACCATTGAAAGCGTGGTGGTGAGTTGGAACCTAGTGGAAGACCGCTGACAAGTCAACAGAGCTAAACAGAGAATTATTTATTGTTTCTTTTACCGTGATCGTTCCGATCTGGTAAACTGACACACTGTCGGAGAGCGGTGTGCTGACCACATCCCACTCTATATCCGCATCGAGTGACGCCAGTGGGCTGAGGATGACAGGGCGGCCGGTCGGTACCGTTGGGCCTTTCAAGGCCTGTTCGGACGGAGTACAGAATACCGTGATCGTATAGCCGCAGCTAGCGGCTATTGTCGGACGACATCCCTGGTGAGCGTCGAGGGGACTGAACTCGGAATTCTGTCTTCGCAGGTACGATCAGCTGAGGGTGTAAGCACAAAGCAAGCCATAGCAGGCTGTGTCCAGCCGCCAAAAGCACGCCGGTGAAGACGTGCAGAGTCATGGCTCCAGCCCGGGCAGCATGCAGCTGTGATGGCCTCCGGAGAAGGTGATCGAGCTGGCAGGCTATGGTGCACGGCTTGCGAGAAGAACACGGCAAGAGCCATAACTCGGTTCCCCAGAAACTTCGCTGAGTGGAAGAGGAGTCAAAATAAGCGAACACCTGTCTGGGCTTACCCGCAGATAATCGATCTTTTCTGACAAAACGATCGTCGATAGAAGTTAAGTGCCTTTTATCGCAAGACAAACAGAGGCCAACTGGTGGCACAGTAGTAGCGCCATGACCTCTCACTTTTGCGTCCCATGTTCAAAACTCGATTATTGCTTTTATTTATTTTAATTCATTTTATTTCTTTTATCTATCTACCCATGTCCATAGAAGATTACTGCACATATGTTTCCTGTCAAGTTACTAAGTGTAGAATTACAATTGTATTTCACAATAAGTGACATACATTACGTAATATGGTCTTTTCAGGGGTTAAAATCTTTTTAATTTCTCATATTCTTGTATTTCATTCTTATATACGTTCTTAATTGATATATTTTATTCTTATACTTATTCTTCAAGAAGATTTGGTACACTCCCATACACTCCCATGGATGACACAGATCGTAGAAACATTCGAAACTTAGGAATTCCGAACACCAAGGGTATCGAACAAAGACAGGTTTGCCACAGCGACCTACCTTCACATGAGTGTCGTTCGGCAAAGGCACGTCGTTAACATCGGTGAAGGTTGCACACGTTGGTAATAATTTACCGGCAAACCACGCGTAACGGATCACTTTTACGAAAACGCGCTTGCAATTGATTATGAACCAAGGTACAACACAGGAATTACACCGAAAAAAATTTCAAATAATTTTTCCATTCATATATTGTCTTTTCTTCCTTTTAATTCATTCGCTACATAATTATTAGATGGACAAGGACAACGTTATTTCAGTACGTGCTGGATAACATTTATGTAACAGTCTTCTATGGGTATGGGTAGGTAAAGGAACAACAATAAAAAATAGTAAACGGGGTTGGAACACGGGGCACAAACATGTGAAGCCGCGACGCGAACCACCGTGCCATCTCTTCAATTGAGCTGCTTACTCGCACATATAGTACCTCAAAGTTTTGAACGTCGCTTCCTCAGAAACGATCGAGAATCTACGGATAAGCCGAGACACCCCTTCCGCAGAGCAAAGTCTCCGGAAGATCGGGTTATGGCACCTGCTGCGTTCTCATTAGTGCGGAAGACACCAGTGCGTTCTGAGTTGAATCACGGAAGCCAGTGATAGCAACTAGCAGCTGTACAGTATAGCCGCACAAGGCAGCAAGGGAAGAACCGAGGATCGACAACCTGGTGACCTGCACTCGATGGAAGTCAGCCGGTAGGTGGCCTTCCAGCTGTAAGGCGCCAGTTTGGCTGGCAGCAGCATTGCCAGTCCCACTGCTAGTGAAGACACCGTACGGCAGCGGCAGCTAGATGACCTATTTCAGGACAACGACCCCTACGGAGAAATTGTGGATGCAGGCGGCAACTGACAGTGAATGCCTAAAATGGGCCAAATTTCTACGGCCTTGGTCTGTCACTATTTCGACACACCTAATTTTCTATCACGTAAGTCATAACAGAAACGCAGCGTCAGGCTTGGTCGTGTGGCGATCACATCCGTATAGCCACAGTGGCTTCCGTCTTTCTCCTGAGCCAGCAGTGTTACAGCTCTGGCTACACCATCCGGGCCTGAAGATATATTAACTTCTGCCATGAAGCCCTAGAGACAATTCCCGTGGTTTCAGTATCGTCACGATGCAGGTTCATAAGCAAGAAGAACAACTGGTCGGTCTCCTTCAGTGCTTCCCAGATTTTTTTGAGACAGCCTATGGTGACGCTTTTTCTTCAACTCAGCCATGCCGAGTAAACAAGCTGTGGTACAACACACTTCCCTACTTTGGAAGATCTGAACCACCAGATGCAGACTGACATGTATTATACATAATACATATCAGTCTGCATCTGGTGGTTCAGATCTTGTGTTGTACCACAGCTTGTTTACTCGGCATGGCTGAGTTGAAGAAAAGACGTCCACTTTTTCTCCCACCTCCCGATTATTCCAGTATTTCTCCCGATTTTTACTAGTTATCGTCAAACTTACGATATTTTTTTTTGAAAACCCGCCATTTCAGTTTTTTTTTTTTCGCCAGTTGCCGGAATTAGTTGCGTATTAGTCGACCTCAATCGATACGTATCGAAGTTTATAGAAATCAAGAAGTTGCGCGCGATTTATATATCGATAGTTATTTTTCCTCTTACCCGCGCATTTTGTCGAAGATGTACCCGTGTCCCGTAGTGCACATGTAGTAACCTCTCGGTAGTGCACAGTGTTCTGGTTGGACGTCTGTTGATGCATATTCTTGTAGTGTTTTGACTCGGGGCTTTGTTTTTAAACATGGCCAAAAAATATAACTCCGTCTTCTTAAAACAATTTTCGGAACAGTTTCCGTATATTGTCGAGTCGAGGAAAGGCCCGTTGTTCGCTTTTTGTACCGTTTGCCGATGTGATATTTGTGTATCACATGGTGGAAAAAGTGATGTTTCCAAACATGTGGACACAAAAAAGCACCGAGACAATTTGAAGTGCGTCAATAACAGTAAAAAACTGGAATTCAGCGACAAAAGTGAAGTGATGGAGTGATAAATGCTGAGTGTATATTTACTTCTTTATTTTAGAACATAATTTGCCGATTAATTGCGCTGACCACGCGAGTCAACTGTTCCGGGAAATGTTCCCGGATAGCAGTATAGTTAAAAAATTCAGCTGCGGAGGGACAAAAACTGTCGGAGAAATGGCAAAAAAGGAAAATGAAGAAATCGTAGACATTTTGAAAAAATGGCCATTTTCTATTGCACGGACAGTAGTAACAAAGGGGATGCTAATTTGTATCCCATAGTTGTTACCGTTTATAATGAGAAAACCCAAAAAATTGAAAGTACCTTATTATCTCTCCCCAACTTAAAAGGAGAGTCCACTGGTGTCAACATAGGAACACTTCTTCTCAACACACTGAAGGAATGTAATATTCCACTCAGTACTGTTAGTCAATAGGTTGTGACAATGCGCCTGTAATGGTTGGAATGAAAAACGGAGTTGCAGGTCTCTTGAAACATCATATGCCTAACCTCTTTGTTGTTGGTTATCCCTGCCATTTCTTAAATTTGGCAGCAAAAAAGGGAGCTGCATGTCTGCCTTTCCAGATTGATGGCTATTTACTGGACATATATTATTTTCTGCGAAAGAGTACAAAGAGAAAGAATTTCACAAATTATATGATTTCGAGATGAAGAAAATATTGAAGTAAGTGTGCACCCGTTGGCTTCCTGTGAGCAAATGTTTACTTCGGTTACTGAAACAGTGGAAGCCTTTGACCAGCCTGCTCAATTATGAAGTGAAGTCTGGTAAGAATGATCAGCTTGGGTGTCTCCAAACTTATCATATACCGAAGATGAAACAGTCACCAATTGATAGTAGTGCCTCTTCAAGAAAAAGAGCTAGTGAATTGCCAATTCCATGTACAGCTCCATCAAAAATAAGTAAACAGGATTCCCCAATTAAGTACAACCTGTCTCGTGAAGGAAGGATTTTTATGTTTCTGTCATCAGATTTAAATATGGCTTTATGTACGGCTTTGTGTCTGTTTTTGTCAAATGTTATACCTACATTTGACAAAACAAATGTAATTTTGCAGTCAAGTGTACCTCACATAAATTTACTGCAAGATCTGCTGCTGGACACGTTACAGAATTTGATGTCTAAATTTGTACTACCTACAGTGATAAAATCCTGTTCTCCTTTTGAGGTTGATTACCAGAGCAGACTAAACCAGCAGGATGATTGTAATCTGGTCATCGGCAGTTGTACTTCGCAACTTGTGGATTGCCTCAAGCATGATGAGAAGGTGGAATTCTTCTCATCTGTTCGGAAATACTTAATTGCCGCCTGTTACTATATGGTTCACAAATTCCCATTGAAGAGTGAAATGCTGAGAAATGCAACAGTTGTGCAAATCAGATCTGTTTCCAATGCATCGTTCTCTACCCTAAAGTATTTTGTGGAAAAGTTTCCAGTATTATTGAATACATAGCTAGAGTTAAATATGAGAATTTTAAGAATTTCTGTAATGACATAGTTTCCCTGAAAATCTATAATACTAGCTAACTTTGAACATGCAGAGATATAACATGTGAAATCTTACGAGGAGAAAGTAGATACTGCCCCTGAAAAATAAAAAAGAAGTGTTTGTGTTAAGATTTCAGCATACACCGGAGAACCAGTTGGCAAACCTATTTTTACAGTTTTCATGTGTGTCACAAAACAGTACGGTGAATGCTGTTTTACGGCAATCATACTTTTTTGTTTGAGCTGCGCATTTACTCATTACTTACTAACAACATAAAATCTCAATTTATAAAGTTTCCTTTGTGGGCTTTAATATAACTATGCACCCTGCGACTCAGAGTTGCAATACTAAAAGTTTCGGCTGGTTTCGTTGTTTGGGATCTGGGATACGTAGTTGCCGCATTACAGGTCAAATACTGCTGAGTGTACAGTCTATGATAAGAACATGCATCGAATGGTTGAGGGTTTCTATCACTCGGCAATTGCGAATTATGAAAGTAACAAACACATTTATAAAGGAAAGATTGCAATTAAATAAAATCTGCAGGTACTATCTTAACTACTTTTAATGATGAATACGATACTAGAAATAGTTTTGAGAATGCTGTATATTTCTGCAAAACACTTATTGGCGTCGATGGTCGAGCAATTAAATAAAATATAAGTTGAATAGCAAGTAAACAATAGAATCCTATTGCATGTAATTAATGATGAGCAACAACACACGTCGCGAGATATTCACTTCTAAATGCACACTACGTCATCACTGTATAGGCCACGGAAATCGCACAAGTCAGCTCTTCGAAGTATTTCTACCTCTCGCGACCATGCGCAAACTGCTCCACACTCCAAGTCTCCGTCGCGCCGATAGGTCCAGCACTCCCTTGTCCTGTGTCGTACTCTCCAGGACTGCTGCACTGCTCATAACTACCTCGTGTCCTCCACGGCGACGATCGCTGTGATTGGCTATAGCGCTCCTGCCCTGTCTTCAAGCCAACGCCCACACACAAACACAATGAAACATACGAAATACTGGAGTTATATTTAGATAACTTGAAATTAAATAAATATTCCTACGGCTAGACCATAAACACGCTTTAACACACAGTATTAGATACATAAACAAATTAAATAAACATATATCAAAGGAATAGAAGAAAAGGTAGGCCAGTAGGCTAGTGACTCTGTGCTTTCTAAAACACAGTAAATATTTAACCAATTTCTTCATGAATAGTATATATCGGATATATATACAAAGACATAGATGAATAAGTATCTTTATAAGCATGCTACTACCGTTTTTTCGTGTAACTGTGGAGTACTTATGGCCTGACGCGATCGATATAATCGGCAATTTTGACCTCCTATAACTCATGGACTATTCACGTTACGTGCCAGTAATTTATACCAATTTAGGTCTACACTAATAGCTTTCTAAAGACACGTAGATCGACAAAATCGGACGAACCGTTTAGATTTTGGAAATTCGTTGCTGGGTGTTACTTGTATAATTTAGTCAGTTACTAAACTTTAAACTAATAAGGATATTGAAAATCTGATTACACCATCAGAATCGTCCTGCAAATAAGAGTAATGTACATGTTTCTTTTTGAGATACTATGATTCATTCATTATAATAATTCCAATCCCAAAGAAAGCAGGTGTTGACAGATGTGAAAATTACCGAACTATCAGTTTAATAAGTCACAGCTGCAAAATACTAGCGCGAATTATTTACAGACGAATGGAAAAACTGGTAGAATCGGACCTCGGGGAAGATCAGTTTGGATTCCGTAGAAATGTTGGAACACGTGAGGCAATACTAACCTTACGACTTATGTTAGAAGAAAGATTAAGGAAAGGCAAACCTACGTTTCTAGCATTTGTAGACTTAGAGAAAGCTTTTGACAATGTTGACTGGAATACTCTCTTCGAAATTATGAAGGTGGCAGGGGTGAAATACAGGGAGCGAAAGGCTATTTACAATTTGTACAGAAACCAGATGGCAGTTATAAGAGTCGAGGGGCATGAAACGGAAGCAGTGGTTGGGAAAGGAGTGAGACAGGGTTGTAGCCTCTCCCCGATGTTATTCAATCTGTATATTGAGCAAGCAGTAAAGGAAACAAAAAAAATTCGGAGTAGGTATTGAAATTCATGGAGAAGAAGTAAAAACTTTGAGGTTCGCCGATGACATTGTGATTCTGTCAGAGACAGCAAAGGACTTGGAAGAGCAGTTGAACAGAATGGACGGTGTCTTGAAAGGAGGATATAAGATGAACATCAACAAAAGCAAAACGAGGATAATGGAATGTAGTCAAATTAAGTCGGGTGATACTGAGGGAATTAGATTAGGAAATGAGACACTTAAAGTAGTAAACGAGTTTTGCTATTTAGGGAGTAAAATAACTGATGATGGTCGAAGTAGAGAGGATATAAAATGTAGACTGGCAATGGCAAGGAAAGCGTTTCTCAAGAAGAGACACTTGTTAACATCGAGTATAGATTTAAGTGTCAGGAAGTCGTTTCTGAAAGTATTTGTTTGGAGTGTAGCCATGTATGGAAGTGAAACATGTTCGATGACTAGTTTGGGCAAGAAGAGAATAGAAGCTTTCGAAATGTGGTGCTACAGAAGAATGCTAAAGATAAGGTTGGTAGATCACGTAACTAATGAGGAGGTATTGAATTGGATTGGGGAGAAGAGACGTTTGTGGCACAACTTGACTAGAAGAAGGGATCGGTTGGTAGGACATGTTTTGAGGCATCAAGGGATCACAAATTTATCATTGGAGGGCACCGTGGAGGGTAAAAATCGTAGAGGGAGACCAAGAGATGAATACACTAAGCAGATTCAGAAGGATGTAGGTTGCAGTAGGTACTGGGAGATGAAGAAGCTTGCACAGGATAGAGTAGCATGGAGAGCTGCATCAAACCAGTCTCAGGACTGAAGACCACAACAACAACAATGATTCATCTGGCTACTACTAATTCCTATACGAACTGTGAAATGTCTGCCATTAAGGTTTCACAAAGTCCGCCATCTTTGGCACTCCCAGCATAGAAATCTCCTTCATCGACACAAAGCACCGTCCTCGTCACAGTGTCAACGTGGAATTCCCAGCCACTCTGCCGCTGGACCCCTCTTGCTTCCGCCAACGTCCGGCACCACGTCGTCGGCCTGCCGAGCGGCCCACGCCCGCCGAGCGTCGTGTGCGGCCGCCCCAACTCTGAACATATAACATTTGAAGGGCGCCACAACTCGCCCCTTACCTCACACCTTAAAAGTGCTATTTTTTTTATTCAGTCACCTAGATAGCCAATGCAGCAACAAGAATTATTGACTAGATAACGCTTAATGATAAGAGTCAAATGCGAGGAACAACAGTGAGTATCTTAAAGTGATATTTAGTGGCTTACCCCTAGGATAAAAACAGCAATAATCAACAATATTCAAAATGGTTCAAATGGCTCTGAGTTTTTTACATTTTTGTTTCCTTTATATCACACCTAAAACGCATGTAACTACCACCACATCATGCACGAAGTAAACAAAACAAATAATCTTGGGGCTTTCCTACACATAGGTAATATACCGGGTGATCAAAAAGTCAGCATAAATTTGAAAACTTAATAAACCACGGAATAATGTAGATAGAGAGGTAAAAATTGACACACATGCTTGGAATGACATGGGGTTTTATTAGAACAAAAAAATCACAAAATGGCCGACAGATGGTGCTGGACAACATGTAACTGCTACCGTGACGGGTGAGAGGTACGCCAATATGTTACAGAATCGCATCATCCCCAGCCTGGCTGATAAACACCTGCTGGAACGTACGATGTTCATGCAGGATGGCGCTCCACCCCATATTGCTAGATGCGTGAAAGATCTCTTGCGCGTGTCGTTTGGTGATGATCGTGTGCTCAGCCGCCACTTTCGTCATGCTTGGCCTCCAAGGTCCCCAGACCTCAGTCCGTGCGATTATTGGCTTTGGTGTTACCTGAAGTCGGAAGTGTATCGTGATCGACCGACATCTCTAGGGATGCTGAAAGACAACATCCGACCCCAATGCCTCACCATAACTCCGGACATGCTATACAGTGCTGTACACAACATTATTCCTCGACTACAGCTATTGTTGAGGAATGATGGTGGACATATTGAGCATTTCCTGTAAAGAACATCATCTTTGCTTTGTCTTACTTTATGCTAATTATTGCTATTCTGATCAGATGAAGCGCCATCTGTCGGACATTTTTTGAACTTTTGTATGTTTTTGGTTCTAATAAAACTCCATGTCATTCCAAGCATGTGTGTCAATTTTTACCTCTCTATCTACATTATTCCGTGATTTATTCAGTTTTCAAATTTATACTGACTTTTTGATCACCCTGTATGTGGGGAAACGGGCACGTGTTTTTTACACGATGCAAAAATGGTGCGACACGACTCTCCTTACGCTTCATCATCCAGGTATTTCATCACGCATGTTGCATGTTATTCCACCAACAATCGGTCGTGTTCTTGTAAGCTCAGTCACTTGTTGTCTTCTGCTACCAGTTGATGATCCAGCTGCGTGAAGGGTCGCGTTGGGCACTCCCTAACTAATTAGAAAAATACTGTCCGTATTTTGGGTTCCGTACAATCTTAAAATGACGTTCTTGTTGGTAGTTCCAAAACTCAAATACATCTTTAGGTCCATCGTGAAATAAATACTGCACCGCGTGCGCACGGACTCACGTGACGGCGTTGGTTTTGGTGCAAGAGAAGTACAGCTCACCCGGAAAAAGTAGAAGTCGAGGTGCAATATGTTCCAGAGTCACCCTAGAAAATACGACAAAATTTGTCGCACCAAGCGCCATTTGCCTTCTGTCGCGCCTCATCTGAGGCGGTGCTCGTCCGTGTCTTGTACTCCACATTCCGCACATAGAGGCGGGTCCACCACATTTATCTTGTGGAGGTGCGATCAGGTGATGTTTACCGTTCGTTTTGATTACCATGTTGGTCGGACGTCTGTATCCAGTGTTACCGAGTGGTCCAACTACCTTCCAACTATAATGCAAAGTGCCATACCCATTAAACGTCATAATGAATGGAAGTAAAATGAACCACAAGACAGCTGTAACTGGTGGTATCTTTATTGCCACAACCGGTTTTGCTGCATTAAAACAACATTCTCAGGTGAATTACATATGAAGAAAAGGATCCCATGTAATCCATATAATCAAAACACTACAAAAAATATTTTTTATAGACCCTATGTAAAATGTTTAAACAGCAGGAAAAATCAAAAATTAAGACTTAGCTACAACAGTGTCGCATTAGCCTACCAGCACGCCCCAGCGTTCTTACTCAAAAATCAAACCCCAGAAGAGAGGAAGTTGTCAAAATAAATAAAACTGGACACCGGGCGCGAAGAGTGTGGTGGCGCACTGCAGTAGAAATACCATATGTAACTACAATGAGTGAAAGCAAAATACATAAATGAAGAAAGATCAAAACTAGGCCTCCAGCGAGGTAAACAACCAAATTTCCTTCCATTCCCCCCCCCCCCCCCCCCCCCCCCATCCCGGACGCTTTCTCAGTTTCTCCCCCCTCACTCACTCTCACAATGTTATGAATATCCATGTGGAATCCATGAAGTGCAGGACACTAAATTAAAACGGCAACATACTGACATAGCTGACATAGTTACCGACTTGTTAAAAATATTTTGTCAGGCAGACTATATCAAGTAGAAGGACACATAATCGTGACGGAAATTTAATGTGATGAGAAAGCGAAGGACTATGATAACTTGAAGGAACATAAAACGAGGATCTATACGTACCCTGTGGTGGTTGCAAAGGTACAGCACGGAAGCTGGTCAGGTGTGTACCAACACTGAAAGTTGAGGTACGATGGGAGGCACAAATGTGCGACGGCCAAACAGCGACACTAGAGGCCAACTGCCTAGTGCAGTACTAAATAAATGAAACCGATTTTTCCCGCATCTCACTGTTTATGACATCTATCTCTTGAACTGTGTCGTACAATGATATATTTGTGTACGTAAATTCAGCAGCACATATAGATACTGTCAGCGAAATATGTTGCGAAAAGAGTTAGTAGCAAAGAAGTAATAAATTTAAACGTCATGCACACTGCGGGAGTTTTTCACGCTTCTCAATGTTTATGACTGTTGTTTGTACAAAATCATTTTTATAGTAAGGACGAATATTGTTGTTGTTTAGAAAAAATATTCTTTTTTGGAACATCTAACACGTGAGAAATTGACACTCCGAAATCTACTCGTGCAGACGCTTATTTCAATCCGTGTCTGCCCCGTGTCCTAATCTGTGCGTCATTTAACTTAGCCGAAAAAGGATTAGCTTATTCAGATGAACAGCGTATGGCGTGCGTCCGATAACCAATCTATTTGACTAAAAACACTACAGTCAACATCGTAAAAATATTAACATTATTCGCAGTTAACCAAACTCAAATGAAAAGGTAAAGGTTACCAATAGGTTGCGTCAGACGGTAGTGTCGCCTTAAATCGACGCACTCACGACAACCACGTGCTAGAGACACTGTTTTAATTACATCTTTCTTTTTAAGAGGAATGGGAAACAGCACCTGTACTGACCCCTGAAGTGAACTTCAGGTCAGGAAAAACTCTGAAGGAAAAAGGAAGGTTAAAGGTCAACCCTCCGCAGGCATTGTGATCATAACAAACGAGCCGAGTTACAGAGTACGCGAGATACTCATGTTTGACATAAACATTCCGTGTGAGCTTGCACAAGAGCACGTCGCGTAATATCACGTAAAAAAAAGTCGTATGCTAAATTTAGTACATATCTCTACTGTGAAAGGAACTCTCTACAGTCGTCGGAACGTTTGCTTCTGCTATAAAGTGACCTGCACACACTGCTCGGGGAGTGATGTTTGAGTACAGTAATTACCTGTACTTACCACAGGCCTCGCGGCGGCCTGGTATTAACATTCGTACTATTCAGTTCGTCGCTCCACGTAATTCGTCACTCTACGTGATTTCCAGATGTCGGGCTTGTTGGCTGCAAAAAACACGTTCTTTTGGGTGTCGTTTACCATTTACCTGGTGGGTTATGGTCCAATTGTTTTGAACAATAAAATGGGATGTCATTATATCTCTTTTTTTTTACAAGCCAAGTGCACTCTCCTCCTGAATTGCAAAATTTGCACAAAACTAAAATTCCTTCGTACTTTCTAACTCAAGCACCGATAGACCTAGAAGCACACAAATTCGATGTAATATTACAAGCTCTTAATAAGTGGGCGTAATGTGTTATAAATCAAATTCGAGAGTTGACTCACTTCTTACTTATTTCTTTAGTTTTATTCATCCCATAATCATCTCACAGTGATACAGGAAATAACATGACAATACGATGAAAATCAATAGCTCAAAGTGTTCACAGAATACTTAAGGTGTTTGTCGTGACCTTCATGAAGGAACTATGCCAGCATTTGCCTGAAGTGATTTTGCAAATCCACGGGGAAACTAAATCATAATGGCTCTCGAAAATGAGTTCAGTGTCGTAATAACTGCATTAAGTAGAAAGAATGTTTTAACTGCCTTTTTGAACAGATATATTTTATTAAACTCTTTCATTTCCTTGGTCATTTTATTATACAATTTTATTCCCTCTAGAAAACTCTGTTTTGAGTCTCATTTATTTTTCCTTGGCAAATGTAAGTCCCTACTGGCTCTTGTTACGTGATTGTGAATAAATCTATTACTGAACTAGGGGCCTGCCTTCCCGGGAGTATGTAGGTGGGAGCCACATGGGCCCTTATCTACCTGTGACATTTCTTCCACTTTGTTGTATCAGACATCGTCCGTTTTCTTTACTGTCGGCCTCTCTTGGCAAACGCTTGCTTTTTCGACCCCGACGGTATTTTGTTTCGAAGCCTGGGTTTGACTTTTGTTTTAATTCCCTATTGAAGAGGATGTCAGAAAAGAATGTTATATAATGTCCCAACGGCGGCTGGTTCTCTCCACAATATACAGCATCGGATGAAAAAGTATGCATCATGCAGACGATTTAGACAAGTCAATGACAAACGATTAGGTATCGCAGACAGGAGAAAATAGCTACATGGAACGTAAAGGGGTTGGGAAACGAAGAAATAGAATTAGATCTAAATTACGAAGTAAATAAAAAAAATGGTTCAAATGGCTCTGAGCACTATTGGACTTCACTTCTGAGGTCATCAGTCCCCTAGAACTTAGAACTACTTAAACCTAACTAACCTAATGACATCACACACATCCATGCCCGAGGCAGGCAGGATTCAAACCTGCGACCGTAGCGGTCGCGCGGTTCCAGACTGTAGCGCCTAGAACCCCTCGGCCACTATGGCCGGCGGTGTGATATCTGTTCTGGCCCCAATTACTCAACGAAGCAGTTACAGTGATGGCTAAGAAAAAGACACCTAGGCCAAGAAGGCAAACAAATCCTGAAAATGTCTTTAAGGGTTCTTTGTGTAATAATGTGGCAAAGTATTAAGGAATGCATTGCAAGACCGGCATATGTGGTATTGGGAAAAAAGAAGTTAAGGAAATGTGAAAAACTTAGAAATCCAGATAACAGTTACATTTATTTAATGTCAAAGATACATCCCATAACAACAACTTGCACCACCATTAGTGTCAATACCAAACCACTACGACAACAGCTACAACAATACAAAATACTCACACTTGCGTCTAAATAAAATTTTATCTAACTGGTTATACAATAATTCCTTCACGTAAGGCAATACAGAACAGAATCTTAACACATGAGTGAACCACTCGCTCAGTCACTACAATTCAGTACACAATCAGTTCTTCAGGCCACTGAATATACAAATGCTTCACAGACTTTAACTTTTATTTAATTTGCCTAATTACGCTCACAGCTTGTACTTACACAAATAGGTATGCGCTATCGCATAACACATATAAAAAAATGGCTCTGAGCACTATGCGACTTAACTTCTGACAAGGGAACCTCCCAATCGCACCCCCCTCAGATTTAGTTATAAGTTGGCACAGTGGATAGGCCTTGAAAAACTGAACACAGATAAATTGAGAAAACAGGAAGAAGTTGTGTGGAACTGTGAAAAAATAAGCAAAATATACAAAACGAGTAGTTCGTGGAAAGATAAGCAACATCAAGGACATTACGATCGCAGGAGCGCCGTGGTCTTGTGGTAACGTGAGCAGCTGCGGAACGAAAGGTCCTTGGTTCAAGTCTTCCATCGAGTGAAAACTTTAATTTTTTATTTTCAGTGTATGTGACAAAACTCTTATGTTTTCATCATTTTTTTGGGAGTGATTATCACATCCACAAGAAAACCTAAATCGGGCAAGGTAGAAGAATCCTTTTACCCATTCGCCAAGTGCACTAGTTAGGTGGGTTGACAACATATTCCTGTCATGTGACGCACATGCCGTCACCAGTGTCGCATAGAATATATCAGATGTGTTTTCCTGTGGAGGAATCGGTTGACCTATGACCTTGCGATCAAATGTTTTCGGTTCCGATTGGAGAGGCACGTCCTTTCGCCTACTAGTCGCACGGTTTTGCAATGCGGTCGCAAAACACAGACACTAAACTTATTACAGTGAACAGAGACGTCAATAAACGAACGGACAGATAATAACTATGCAAAAATAAAGAAAGTAAAATTTTCACTCGTGGGAAGACTTGAACCAAAGACCTCTCCTTCTGCAGCTGCTCACGCTATCACGGGACCACGGCGCTACTGAGCTCACGTTTTCCTTGATGTTGCCTATGTGGACCATCGACTACTCAGTTTGTATATTTTGCTTATTTTTTCACAGTTCCACACAACTTCTTCCTGTTTTCTCAATTGATCTGTGTTCAGTTTATCAAGGCCTATCCACTGTGCCAAGTTATAACTAAATCTGAGGGGGGTGCGATGGGGAGGTTCCCTTGTGAGGTTATCAGTCGCCTAGAACTTAGAACTAATTAAACCTAACCAACCTAAGGACATCACACACATCCATGCCCGAGGCAGGATTCGAACCTGCGACCGTTGCGGTCACGCGGTTCCAGACTGAAGCGCCTTTAACCGCACGGCCACACCGGCCGGCGTAACACATATAGTCACACACTCCACGTGCGATAAACACCAAACCGGCTGTTACTCAAGACTCACGGACTTTCACTTAAAAGTTAGCAGTTGATGGTTGGAAAGCTGACACATTATATGCGTATCCAATAATGCTGGCAACTGATATATAGCGATCATATCAACAACGGCCTGAAGGCGACGCATTGAAGCGTTGAAACTTGGTGCAAAAAAATAAAATAAAATCATAAGAACGGCTGTAGGTGTTTTATTTTGTCGCGATTTCCCTTAGAAAGAAATTCACACGAGGCTTCAAATGGCTCTGAGCACTATGGGACTTAACATCTGAGGTCATCAGTTCCCTAGAACTTAGAACTACTTAAACCTAACTAACCTAAGGACATCACACACATCCATGCCCGAGGCAGGATTCGAACCTGCGACCGTAGCAGACTGAAGCGCCTAGAACCGCACGACCACCGCGGCCAGCGCCAGGGGCTTCATTTAACACAGATTGCAGATAACACGTTGCACCGTTGCAAACACAAGGCCACCAGATTGCAATCCAGCGTTAACTGCAAAAGCACTGACGTTGTGCTCCTTATGATCTGCCGCACTAAACTACAGTGCTGTGCATGAGACCCGGAAAGACAGCTAACGTTCCCTCAGGTTGTGCTGGACGTGAAAGCTCTTCCCTGTACTTGGACTTCTTCCTCCCGAACTCGTCGTCGGGAGGAGGTAATTTTAACTAGACTCCGGACAGGGCAGTGTCTTTTTAGCCATCGACATATTTTAAGTGGCGATCCTCCCCCTCTTTGTCCCCATTGCTCTCAACTGCGGACGGTGAGACATCTTTTAGTTGAGTACCCCTATTTTACTCCGTTACGCACTCGTCTACAGCTGTCGCCTGATATATCTTCCATTTTAGCAGATGACACGCGCTCAGCCGATCGCGTCCTCGAGTTTATTAGTGTCAGTGAGATGACGTCGGTCATTTGAAGCACTTTTTGGAGAAAACAATCCCCCCTTCTATAGTGGTTTTCCAAGCTTTCCTTCTGTTTTTTAGTTTCCCCACTTTTTGAGTTTAGCTCCCATTGCTGCTGATTTCCAATTTGGATTTTTTTTTTTTTACCTTTCCCTAAGACGCATACCGGGCGCTAATGACCGTAGCAGTTTTGCGCCCTAAAACCATAATAAAATAAAGTTCCCTCAGGTTGTTGGCGCCACCGGTCATGACGGTTATCTCGTCCAGTACTGTCCCACAACCGGCATGCTGAGGACATCGAACCTGACCCCACTTACAAACTGGCTCCATCTAGGAACTGATATCACAGTCACCAATAAAACGGCACGGCTTCTATTAGAGAAAGCAAATGAAACCCTCAAGGACGTCAGTGATTAGGCAATACATAATAAATTAACATCGAACCTAAAGAAAACAAAGAGTATGCACTTCAGCACAAAGATGGTAAACAACACTGTTGAACAAAGTATACATGTATATGATAAATCTATAGATTGTGTAACGAACATAAAGCTTTTAGAGATGAATATTAAGTCATTTAACATGAATGTTGACTTACAAAGACATTGGTAAACATAATATCGTCAGCATTTTTACTCTTACAGTTTATCATCAGTTTGAGTGCCGGAGTGGCCGAGCGGTTCTAGGCGCTACAGTCTGGAACTGCGCGACCGCTGCGGTCGCTGGTTCGAATCCTGCCTCGGGCATGGATGTGTGTGATCTCCTTAGGTTAGTTAGGTTTGAGTAGTTCTAAGTTCTAGTGGACTGATGACCTCAGAAATTAAGTCCCATAGTGCTCGGAGCCATTTCAATTTTTTATCACTAGTTTGAAGCCACCATTGTCCTGTGATGACACACTGTTCCTACGTACACTCAGTTCGTAGCTGTAGGATTATTTTTTGGGTATCAACGGTACAAAACATGGTCGCAGTTTTTAAACCGCATGAAATGGTCCTCAGAATAATACCTAGAAGTACAGTCTCACTGTGCACCACTACTAAACAACTAGGCATCCTTACTGCAATAAGTGAGTATACCTCACCAATTTGTGGTGCATATTAGTGCAGATATTACTGTTTTACTAACAGCGTTCTTCTTCATCTGCTGCTCGATGCTTAGCGTTAGTGCCTGTTCCGTTTTCACCTTTCGCTGGCGCCTCGTTCTGGGTCTTCCTACATCCCTTCTTCCTCTTCGCTGGCCTGATGCAATATTATTTCTACACTCATTCTCTGAGGTGATGTTCCCATAATATTTCATTTTCTTCATGCCTTTCTTTTATTATAAATCCAATCTCCACAAAACCCATTTATCAAGTAATTAATGTCTGTCAGTGATGCACATCTTCAAACTTGATTAACTCCTAATATCATTGGGCAGAAAATCATGTATGGGCCACATATTTTATAAAGGGGAATTAAGGAAAAATATGAGAGAAGCAGGGATAACTCCGTGCGCCTCATGTCTGGTGGTATTAAGGGCTAGGTTCAGCCATGGTAAAGGAAGATCCCATTTAAATTGAAGCTCAGACAGTCAAAGAGGACTTCAGGTTATGGTTAACTCTCTTCGAAAATGAAGGTTCTACATCTACATGGATACTCAGCAAATCACACCTAAGTACCTGGCGAGGGTTCATCAAACCACTTTCACAATAACCCTCTGTTATTCCACTCTCGAACACCACGCAGGAAAAACGAACATCTATATCTTTCCATGCGAGCTCTGATTTCCCTTATTTTATTATGGTGATCGTTTCTCCCCACGTAGGTCGGCGTCAGCAAAATATTTTCGCATTCGGAGGAGGAAGTTGGTGATCGAAACTTCGTGAGAAGATTCTGCCGCAACGAAAATCGCCTTTGTTTTAATTATGTCTACCCCAAATCCTCTATCACGTCCGTTACACCCCCTCCCCTATTTTATAACACAACACGTGCTGCTCTTCTCTGAACTTTGTAGATGTACTCCGTTTATCATATCTGATACGGATCCAAGACTGTATGGCAGTACTCCAAAAGAGGGCGAACAAGCGTAGTTTACGCAGTGTCTTTAGTACATCTGTTATATTTTCTTTGTTCCAATAAAACAAGTCTTTGTTTTGCCTTCCTCACAATATTTTTGTGTGTTGTTTCCAATTTAAGTTGTTCGTAATCAAGTTGAAATTACGGCCTTTAGATTAGTCTGATCCATCGTGCAAACGAAGTTTAACGGATTCCTTTAACCACTCATTTGGATGACCTCACACTTTTCATTATTTAGGGTCAATTGCCAATTTTAGCGCTATACAAATATCTTTTCCAAATCCGTTGCAATTTGTTTTGATAGTCTGATGGGTTTACTAGAGGATAAACGACAACTTCGTCTGCAAACATCATAAGACAGCTGCTCAGATTGTCTCTTAATAAGTTGGGGTATAAAGATATCGTGGTGACGTGTTTAACTCCTGATTGTAAATAGAAGTTCCGAAACTCTCTCGAAGAGAAAGAAGGCACGTTATCGCTAACAATGAGCTTTTGAGGACCGAAGCAATAGAAAGCCTTTCTCAAATTCTTAATTCTTTCTCCGGCAGTATATCGCTACTGGGGAGCAACCAGCGGAACGGAGCACACACATCAACCACTGTAAATATACACCGCTATCCATCTTAGGTGCCGTCCGTGAGGATCTAGGCACTTCAGTTTGGAACCACGTGACCGCTACGGTGGCAGGTTCGAATGCTGCCTCGGGCATGGATGTGTGTGATGTCCTTAGGTTAGTTAGGTTTAAGTTGTTCTAAGTTCTAGGAGACTGATGACCTCAGAAGCTAAGTTCCATAGTGCTCAGAGCCATTTGAACCATTTTTGAACTATCTTCGGTCCACAGAAGAGGACCGCCGTAATCAATAAAGAGACGCTCTCTCGGGACCTCTGTCCGAGTGGAATGAAGCAACCCCTTACGACCATCGGAATTCGGCTCAGCCATCATGCATTCTCGACAACGACTAACCATTTTTTCTAACATCACACTACAGGGCGAGCCAGGTTAGGTACTCACGAATCTCCAGAGTGGGTTTAGATACCCCCCACCCACCGATCATTCTGCACTAAATAATTATGATAATATTTGAAAACACCTGGGATAAGAACAGCAGGCCGACAGATTTTAAGCTTTTCATCCCAGCTCCCGTGACAGCAGAGAATGTCCATCCGCTATACGTACCCGGGAACTTGCCGACCGGATCTCAGCTGCTCCTTAATGGAGCCCAACTTGGTGTCCTGCTTCTTATGTTGCGCAAACAATACCGGAACCTTAGTAAGAAGTGAATCAACAAAACCTTCTATCACCTCAACATTGTGGAGAGAACAACTATCCTCCTCCTCTTCAAACATTCTGCTCAAGGTATCAGCTATAATGTTATTTCACCCTCTAATATGGTACACGTTGAAGTGGAAGGTGGAAATTCGGACAGCCCCTACACGTGTTTGGGTCTTGCTACTTCTATATTGGACTCCGTTCAGCTTCCTGTTGTCGTTGATTCCTGTCCCTGTGTCTGGAAAGGCAATTTGACGTGCATGTCGCTCATATGAAAACATAATAGCTTCAGTGTGGCAACTGCATTAGAATTTTGATTGTGTTTCAAATTATTGGGGATGCGTAAATTTTAGTTCAATGTGACATTTGCTTTCTTAGTGACTGTGAGCAACAAAGTTTATGCGTGTTACAGGTGCAAATCTTTCTGCGTGTAGTTTGGTGGGTTAATACTTCCAAGCTAAGCTTGCTTTTAACGTAGAAGAGGTTGATCAGCCAACTGTTCGGGACTTCCTTGTACCTATGTTTTTCATCCAACGCAACGGTTAAGTATTTATCGTTTCCGCCTTGTAGTGTGATTTGAAGCTGCATCTCGGTTGGAACTGAACTTCTTCAGAATCAGCTCTAAGTGGGGTTGGCTGCCTTGGCTAGTTTACCTTATCATCTTTTAGCAACTTATTACTAATGTTTTGTCCACCCTGCGAGCGTCTAGTCTGATGACTTACGATATTACCTGTTTCACTTAAAAGTTACTTCACCAGAATATCATTGTATGTTCGTGCCTTGGGGCGTGTACCCATTGGGATGTGGTAAGCAGCTCAGGGGGACTGCCCTAAGTAATTTCTGAGTCATTCGTCCGGACCACAATGACCGATGCGTTGTTGTTTCATATCAAGCAGCTTCAATGGATTTTTTTTCTCCTTTGAATTAACTCTTGTTAGGTAAACCCGATTTTCTTTTTTTTGTGCTTCAGTCAAACACATTCTAAAGATGATTGCCGGCCTGTTCTGAAGACACTTTTCCTGTCATGTTATACTTGTTATAAAACACTGTTATTTGGGGCATTGTTGAGTTTTGTACTTAATCTTTGAAGAGATTGTATTATCGATTATCACTAATTGCTCTTAAATTGTTTATTTAAATAGATGGTTTTGTCTTAATAATTCAAGGTCCTGTTGACCTAACTGATAGTTACTTTCCTGAACAGTGTTAATAAAAACATTTATATGAATGACGTTCAATTCTTATTTTGAGCGGTCCTTCCACTCCCAGGCAACCTTACGCCAGTAGTAAGCACCATTAACATTTTCTCCCATTGCGACGTTGAGGTTCGAAATTTGGCATGAAGGAGCGTACAACCGTCCTCCATAATTATGCAAAGGATGATGCCCTGCGAAGTCACCCTGGAGCTCAGAGACGCTTCAGGCAGCAAGGTGTCGACACGTTCAAGGGAAAGCCAGGTGTAAGGTAGGTTAATGATGACACTTAGTTTTATCTGAATTCTGCCCAACGCTACAGTGAACGAATCATTCAATGTGAAGGTCGCCATACATCCTCTCAAACGCATCGTACTCCTTGTCTTGACGCCTCTGCCACGGAGGTAGAACCGTGCAACCTAGTCTTGAAATCACGTGGTTTTCTCGCGGATTAAGGGAAGATCTTCCTGGATAGTGGCTGCGTTTCAACCGCCGGCCTAACACGTTGCCGCCAATGACGCTGGGAAAACAGCAACTATAACATGAGAACCAATTACAGACGAGTGAAGGTCCAAAACTCGGCGTTGAGTTGAACCAGCATCACCTGGGTGAAAGCTAGGTTTCCTACTCATTTATTATTGTGATTCGCGTATGGACCTTATTGGACCACGCGAGGTACAACCAATCAATGTCGCTTTCGATGGTTGGCCTTCCTTTTGTGTCGAAATTTGATTCATCCTTTCAGAACGAAGTATCTTCCTTTCATCAGACCACGGTGCTCCAGTCCGTTTTCTAATTTACCTCTGACCAGCTTTACAGTGACATATCTTTTGTCTGAATGTTTTTCTGTCTGTAATTCTGCCCGAAGTATACCGGCTACTTTAAGATCCTCCTTAATCACAGCGATCCATTTAATTGTCTCAGTTTTGGTTTTACTCCTGTTTTCGAAGAATTCTATTACTTGTTTTGTCAGCCTAGTGGGTGCCATTCCTTTAATGTGTCCATAAAATTTAAGTCTTCGTTTTCTCATATCACCATGTATGTGTGTGTATTCTTCTATTTCCTTGTTACCTTTCAGCCTATAAGTTTCTGTATCAGTAATTTCGAGGCCTAATATTTTCCGAATAATCTTACATTCTTTTGAAATTCTTCAGTATCCCTCTTTCTATTTAAAATTAAACTTTCTGCTCCATAAAGACATTTAGATTTGATTACAGTGCTGTAATGTCTAAGTTTACCAAATTTAGAAAATGATTTTTTATTATCAATATTTTGTATCAATCTGAGGGCAGTTGCCATTTTTTGACAGCGAACTTGGTTTGCAACATTTTCCAGACTGTTTTCTTGTACAGTTTCCAGCAACTATTGAACTGAAAAACCCTTTTTATTTTTCCATATTTCATTTTCAAAAACTTTGGTGCTTGTTTGTTGCGTGTCATATATTCCGCTTTTTCGAATGATATTTGTATTCCTCCTTTTTCCGCAACTTCTTTAAAAATTTCGATTTGTTTTTGAGCTGTGGTAATATCCCTAGTTAAAACTGTCAGGTCATCTGTGCAGGCGAGGCAATCTACTCTAATAGTACTTCTACCTAACTTGATTGATTGATTTATATTTTCACCCGACTTTTGCTCTCGCCATTCTGTAATTACCTTTCTCAAAATACATTTAAACAGTAATGGAGAAAGTCCATCTTCCTGTAAAGTTTGGAAAGTAGAAGACGAGGTACTGGTGGAAGTACAGCTGTGAGGACGGGGCGTGAGTCGTGCTTGGGTAGCTCAGTTGGTTCAATCCTCGAACACGTTGCTTGGGCGTGGCGGCGCGATGGCCAGCCTTCGGGTGTCGAACCCTGCCCTACCCGTCGTCCTGCTCCTGCAGCGGTTCCTTTTTTTTTAAAAAAAAAAAAATTGTTAGAGCACTTGCCCGCA
This sequence comes from Schistocerca americana, assembly GCF_021461395.2. NCBI lineage: Eukaryota > Metazoa > Arthropoda > Insecta > Orthoptera > Acrididae > Schistocerca > Schistocerca americana. The sequence goes on from NC_060122.1 coordinate 685,934,266, forward strand.
AAAGGCAAAGGTCCCGAGTTCGAGTCTCGATCCAGAACACAGTTTTAATCTGCCAGGAAGTTTCAATATGATTGTTGCTTGTCAAATGGTTCATGAGTCAATTAAACGGAATAAACTGAATTAATTGGGATTCTTGTTTCATTCAATAGCCGTTGAATTCCTAATCCATTAATCTGTATGATTTCTAGTTAATTTATTTCCGATCACAGGGCCAATTTGCATGCCTGCTGGCTTACAAAATACAAGCAGTGTTTAACCCGTCTGTCATTTCACACTGACGTAACTATACAGAGCCTCTTGAGGAGTAAAAAGCTACCTTTGTTCATTTACACATACAGATGCCGCTTTTGTCTATTGGTCTTTGTATGCGTATGTGTGTGAATGAGCTCATGCGTGATGATGATTTGAAGTTCCTTCTGCATGGCCAGTTGTAGCAGTGAGGGTTTGCGTTACCAACTTAACTTGACAGGTGGGAGTTGTAGAATCCAAAGAGTTTTGGCGAATGTTAATAGGGAGACGGCTAGGTCAGTCTCAGCCCACAATTGGCACTCCTTCCGTGGGCTAGAGGAAAATTCTGACTCCATTCGTCACTGGGTGGGTGGCCAGAGCTTTCCTGCCATCTGGCACTCTGATTGTAAGTACCGGTGGATAGCGTTTTGCAAGCCGCTGGTAGATGGACAAAGGTATTGCTGTTATTTGTGTTGTTCCTATAGTAACATTAATCTTTTCTTAGAAAACTCTTAATATTTTAAAAAACTATTAAAATCTCCAAAAAACTATTGACGCAATGTTACTGAAACTGCCGGTTTGCAGTGTGCGTGAGAGAAGAGGCCAAGAAGTAGCACGGAAATGTGCTGCTAGAGGGTGCAAAATGGAGACGGAAGAAACACGATTACATACCAACCGAAGGCTGGGAACGGTTGAAAAATAAATTAAGGAGGAAAAAGACAGTGAGTAATATAACAGGGCAGTAATATTACAGGACACGTGATAAGAGGCGCCAAGATAAAACTAAAACTAAAATTAGAAGTACCATACAAACTTCCTACGCTAAAACTTTAATAATCTTAAGTTTAGAGCAACCTGTTAGAATGGTTACAATTGAAATAAAACCCATCAGAGGAAAATATTAAATAGAGACAAGTAATCGTTCCGTAGTCACCAAGTAATAGTAGGCAAATATACTTGTGGACAGGCTCTGGAAGGGGGCTAAAACTTCCTGTAGCACGAGTAACATGAAATTGCAAAGTAATGTACAAAATGGTTAAAATCGTAACAAACCCATTAGGGGAACTGTTACATGGAGACAAATAACCTCTTCATATCATAAATTAATACTAGGCGTGGGTAGCACAAGTGCATACTTGAATTTCCTGTAGTGTAACCTGAATAAATGAAATTACGGAGTGGCCAACAGGGCATTTCGCAATTCACTGTTCCACATTTCTAGAGGTCGTAGAGGGAACTCAGTAGATCAAGTTTTACATAGGAAGCCATGTCCGGAAACGTCATCCAACAATGCTGAAGAGCGTCAAAATTATACGGGGTGATTCCGCGATGATGTTACAAACTCTCTAGGACAAATGTATCAATTCGAGGTAAGAGTCCCTATAAAGGAAACGAACGAGTCGAAAGTTATAAGCGAAAAATCCCGGGATCTTGACTATTTCTTCGCTAAGTTACTGAATAATTTACCATAAGACGACATTGCCGCATTCTTTGATCTTCAGGGACTTCAAGTGGAATTTCGAAGAATCTAATGGTTCGAACCCCGAGACCAGTACGGGTGATGGAGACTTCAGCAAAGTTACTGTCACTATGGTTGAACTTAAAGTGTTCCTCCACTGGATTCAACAATTTTCTTACATAGATTACAATTTTTCTATTTAATAAACATCATGGAAGTGACTGTTTATCGAAATAGATTCCTTCAACACCGTCCACTTCACCTTCGGCTATCGCTTCTAATCAATAACTTCGAATGGCTTAGGCCTTGCAAATTATCTGTCGAAAATAAACTCCAGAGTATCTTTTTTACTAACTCGAGCCATCATTTCATGTTAATCCACCCAGGAATACCAGAAATACACAGCACAGGGACACTGTAAGCTCGCGAGTAACCGCACCGATGTATATGCTGCCGGCTGCAAAGCTCTCTACAACTCTCCCACCACACAACATCGCTGCTGCATACTGACTGAGCTCTACAAGCACGACGCACGACCCGCCATAACAGTTTTACTGCCACCAGTACCTCTTCGTCTATCTTCCAAACATCACAGAAGTCCTCCTGCATCATGCCGGACTAGTACTCTCGGAAGAAACCATACTGTGGCGAAATAGCGTAGTCATAAGCTCGGTTATTGTTTCCAAAAATGGATTTCCGCTATGTAGCAGAGTGTGCGCTGATTTCAAACTTCCTGGAAGATTAAATATCTATACTGAGACTCGAACAGAGAAAAGAATAGAGACAAAAATGAAGCTGTGAGGGCCCGTTGTGAACTGTGCATAGATGGCTCAGTAGAACACTTGCTCAAAAAAGGCAAAAGGCGCAGGGTGGAATCCCGTTCCAGAATATAGTTTTAATCTGCCAGGAAGTCTCAGTAAAAGTATTAAAATACGGATTCAGTAATGAAATACCTATTAAAGAATAAAGAAAGAATAGGCGGAAAAAGAAAGATTCGATACTAAATCAATTTATACAATATGCAAATTTCTTCTTACTGATTAATGATATTTGCAGCGGTTTTTTTTCTAGATCTTTCTAGTTTTGGGTGATTTGACGTAACCGTACATATTTAATCTTCTCACCTCTGCATACTCGTATGTACTATCTCAAATGTCCTCGATAACGCTTCTCATTTTGTAAGTTTTCGTTACCTCTAGAACTAAAGGATCACTGTATTTCGTAGTATATGTCTCACTGACATTCCCCAGTTTTCTTTATGGTGCCTCTTGATTTTGTTTCTTCTCTGTCCACAAAGTTTCTTACATCCATCCACGGCAGCACATTTCCTACTCTTTCTGCTGGTACTTCCTGGTTTTCACACGATCGGCGTTTCATGTCCAGAAGGTCAGTACAGATATTTCTTCTTCAGTTCCACATCGTAATAACTGCAATTCAAGTTGAAGAAAATTTCCTTAGCTATCGCAGTGTATCTTGTGTTTCGATGTGTATAACTTTGTTCATATATAGCATACTTCTTTCATTTTTTCTGATTTGTCTTCAGTTTCATTAATAGTCTAATAACATCATAACTTTTGTATCTGACGTTTTCACTTCTAAAACAAACTCTGTGTTAGATAAGCTGTTAACGTTTTTTTATTGTTCTAATTCTCGGCATAAGAGCCATCTCGTCTACAATCCAGCAATTGTATTTGGTCCTCTTTCACATTTTATTCCTCTACTGAAAGCGTCACTGAACCTTCCGTACAGTCCCTAAGCAACAGTTCCGATGTGTGACGTGTTACACCCTTTTTAACACTGACATAATTTTTTTACTTAATTATTACAAAAGTGACGTAGTTTACCACGCGTAAGCTACTTGAAAGTTTTAAATGTGTTTGGAAGATTTATATATCAGGGTAAGAACGAAAAAACTCATTTTATTCTTGTAGCCTGTTATTTTTAATTTGCTTCTCAAAAACGATTTAATGCAATAAATAAAGAACAATTATCTGTAGAGAATAGTTAATGCTGTTGAGATGTATATAAATGGTACTGCATACTCTTTTATATTTACACAGTGGCTTTAAATTCAGCTGCTATCAAATAACTTCGAAAGACACATAATGAACTGGGATAACGATCACATGTTGTGCACATAAGCACAAAAAATAGTTCCATATCTTCATAAAATTTTTGAATTTCATTTTTCGTAAAAATGTACGTCAAAAATTCAGTTTGGCGCTGGAAAGATTTAATCACTCTCTTCATCATTCGCTGTGCGACTGTGGGAATATGATGAGTAATTTCTTGCTGCTTTAGTTAATTATCTTTTCAGTACTTTCAAGTCCTGGGCTGATTGTAGGGTTTCGCACAGCATTTCTGAAAAACTTGCAACAACAGCAAACTTTTCCAGCGTCGTCTTCTTCCTTCTGCAGTGTTCTTTAGAGGGTCAGATGTCTGCTGTTTGACAGATCTAAAAAGGATACTTCTTGAATGGAGTCCTTAAATACGAAGTCCAGTTTTAAGCAAAGTGTTTTTAAATCTCAACCACAATGAAGGAAAATAGATTACATCGCGCATTTCTCATGGTTTTGGACTACTCTTTTGCAATTTTCATAGAGCTTTTCTTCTAATTTTTTTTATGCCTATCATCTTATGATATCAGGCATGATACATACTGCAATATTCAAAATGATACACACACTTCAGTTTCAGACAACTCACCCTTCCATAGCATTACGGCCATAAGGATTTCCATGTACTCCATCTCATGTCCCCTTGGGCGACATCTAGTTGCAGGTCACCCACCTATCTGACGCAGATGACTATCGTGGCAGTTTCAGATGCTGTTTCATTTATGTCTCTATTCTTCCTAATGGTATAGTTTGGAAACAACGAAAGTTACATTTATAATGCTTTTCAGTGTTCCTTCTGTTGTTGCTACATTTTATCTTGATCTCCACAAGGTACACAGGTGCACGTTAGAAGAGCTTGAAGAATACACATAACAAGCAAAAAAACACAGAAATATACTTGAATAAACAAACTAAACATGATTGATATTTATAGTGATTCAAGTCGTGTTACAAGTCCTACACGTCGACCATACGTAAGTTACAGTAGTTGAAGGGAGTCTCCTTATATGCTTGCATTTAAAATTGACATGATTGATTTGCTGTTGTGAAAGTAATGTCATTTTCTCGTAATTTATTTTTCCCTCGCTTTCAAATACAGCGAGTGTCATATTCCCATGACTTTTATAAATAAATCATTAAGCAATTTAACTTTTGTGAAAGTTATACACTCTCTCATATCTTGTCATAGAAATATACCGTCAGCTAGATTTTCATCATGTCTGATATGTAGCAGGGAAGAAACTCGTATTTTACAAGCGACATATCTGCAAAATTTCTCGTTAAAACTAACATGTACAATACTTATACGGAAAGCGTCTTCATAGAGTTCATAGAGTACAGCATCATATCACTATACTTTAGACGGATGGGATGGGGGAGGGGGGGGTGGGAATGTATTGATATTGACATGCAACCAACTCATATACTACTCGAGATCTAAATACATAGTACGCAACCTGCACTAACAATAATATATGGCAACTTTTAGAAATTATGAGTGAAAATAACGTTTTCCACTGATAGTGTCCCTCGTATTGTATGACCACGTCTTGAACGCGAAGGCAAACTGGGTAGCTGTTTCCGACGGCTGCAGTGACCCAAACGAATCTGCTCGCTCGAGCTTAACCGAAACTCCGCGAGATGGCAGCACTGTTCAGCAGATGCTCCTCTCAACAACTGCGATGCCAAGGATGCTGTTGTAAGGTAATTTCAATGAGTACATCATGCTGAATTAACCTGCCGAGAATAAAACACTAAAACTCAGAGTCTTTCGAAAGTAAAGAGAATATATGATTCCCTAACCAGACTCGCATTCCATAAAATATACAATTTTGTTGCTTCGGACTCGTACTGCAAGGACACGAGGCTTGGCATACTTTTTTTTTTTTTTGCTTTGTTTTTACAGGTGACATCAGTTTTTGTTTTGGAAGGAACTGTATTTCCTTAATAAGTTGTGTAGCGAGCAAGCTTAAACTGTGTCGTAGCAGCAGCTATTGAGAAAGTTGTATGTGGGTAAAACATGAGCTCGCTTTCTAGAATATTTATAACCAACTTCAGCGATTGCGACGACATTGTCGCCCTTTGAAATGGACAACGAGTGGTGAGAAATCTTTATCATCGGAGCAGGTGGAATCCCTCGCAAGCTTGTCTACTCAGCACTGGTCCAACGTGAAACGTAGAAAATTATGAAAGAACCAAATGACGTCCTCATCATAAGAAAGATGTTGTCTCACTCGAAAGAAATGAAGAACGTGGATGAGACTTCCAGTTTGCTGCCGCTAAACGAGATGTTCGTCGCAGGTGATAATTTTCGTGTTCTGAGGAACATCGTAACATTAGGCTCCAGCAGTAAGACTGTCATAGTATGATTCGTCATCGTAATTATGTTCTAGAGATAACTCTAGAACTCACATTCAACTGCTAGGCTATTTACATACTCGTAACTTAAAATTTAATTATTTTTTTTTTGATAACCAAGAATTATCATACTGCAGTCAGCCTTAACGTTACATAATAATCTGTAACCTTAGATAAATAACACATCACTCCAAGCAAGTTAAGGACATAGTTACTATATTGATTCAGCTGATTGTCTATTGATTTATTCATTTACTGCTTTCTTAAAACCTTCCCTCTTTTATCTGGAAGTCGTGTCGTACAGCAAATACGTTCAGCAGTTTACTGTCTTCTGTGTTGGCGTTCCCTTTTTTGTTAGTTCTGTTAATATAATATAGAATATAATGGATGATATTTAATAAACCACAGTTCCTCAATACGCACATCATATAATCATAGATATTTTGTAACAGATTGAACTATAGAGTAGAACAGACAAAAGCAAAGTAGAAAGAGGTAAGCTGCTTTTAAAGTTTTCACCAGCGTGGAATTATATTGATACTACCTAGGTATGTCCCACATTTTGCCTGAATCGACTGTGAAAGACTTGTAAATATGTGTCTACGTTTAAATTTGCTGCAGATAACATCCATTACATGTAGCTGTTACAGAAATTACCATGATTTTAGTGACTGTAGACTGGAAGCACACTAGCGGGCGTCAGTTGTTGATTATACATTTCACTGTAGCGTCTATGGAAAAATTGTTCGTACGTTTTTAAGTCTTTTTTGTTTGTTTGTTCATGAAATTGGTATAACGTGACAAATAAGCAAAATTACATTCGAAATTACAACCATCACTTCGAGTAAACCTTAGCTGTGATGTAATTAATTTAACTGAATTTTTAGAAGAGCGAATGGTTTTATGGGTGCACAAAATAAGTAGCCATTGGTTTACAGTGTCAAAAGTTGATATTGTTGCAGCTAAATATGTCCTACACAGAATCAGCAGCCACCTTAGCGAAAATAAAATAGTATAAATTAACAATCAAGTCATAGAGCCAGGAGTAATTTTTTGGTGTTTAGGGGACTGAAATTCAATGTGAATATGGCATTTTCGACCAGGAACCCCTTTCGTAAAGTTCGGCTGCTTGGTTAGGACAAAACACACACACACACACACACACACACACACACACATATATATATATATATATATATATATATATATATATATATATGGAGGAAAAGTTCGACCAGGCTGGGGTTCGAACCCAGAATACTTGAAATCAAAAACTGAATAGACCTCTAAGGAACTACACTCCTGGAAATGGAAAGAAGAACACATTGACACCGGTGTGTCAGACCCACCATATTTGCTCCGGACACTGCGAGAGGGCTGTACAAGCAATGATCACACGCACGGCACAGCGGACACACCAGGAACCGCGGTGTTGGCCGTCGAATGGCGCTAGCTGCGCAGCATTTGTGCACCGCCGCCGTCAGTGTCAGCCAGTTTGCCGTGGCATACGGAGCTCCATCGCAGTCTTTAACACTGGTAGCATGCCGCGACAGCGTGGACGTGAACCGTATGTGCAGTTGACGGACTTTGAGCGAGGGCGTATAGTTGGCATGCGGGAGGCCGGGTGGACGTACCGCCGAATTGCTCAACACGTGGGGCGTGAGGTGCCCACAGTACATCGATGTTGTCGCCAGTGGTCGGCGGAAGGTGCGCGTGCCCGTCGACCTGGGACCGGACCGCAGCGACGCACGGATGCACGCCAAGACCGTAGGATCCTACGCAGTGCCGTAGGGGACCGCACCGCCACTTCCCAGCAAATTAGGGACACTGTTGCTCCTGGGGTATCGGCGAGGACCATTCGCAACCGTCTCCATGAAGCTGGGCTACGGTCCCGCACACCGTTAGGCCGTCTTCCGCTCACGCCCCAACATCGTGCAGCCCGCCTCCAGTGGTGTCGCGACAGGCGTGAATGGAGGGACGAATGGAGACGTGTCGTCTTCAGCGATGAGAGTCGCTTTTGCCTTGGTGCCAAAGATGGTCGTATGCGTGTTTGGCACCGTGCAGGTGAGCGCCACAATCAGGACTGCATACGACCGAGGCACACAGGGCCAACACCCGGCATCATGGTGTGGGGAGCGATCTCCTACACTGGCCGTACACCACTGGTGATCGTCGAGGGGACACTGAATAGTGCACGGTACATCCAAACCGTCATCGAACCCATCGTTCTACCATTCCTAGACCGGCAAGGGAACTTGCTGTTCCAACAGGACAATGCACGTCCGCATGTATCCCGTGCCACCCAACGTGCTCTAGAAGGTGTATGTCAACTACCCTGGCCAGCAAGATCTCCGGATCTGTCCCCCATTGAGCATGTTTGGGACTGGATGAAGCGTCGTCTCACGCGGTCTGCACGTCCAGCACGAACGCTGGTCCAACTGAGGCGCCAGGTGGAATTGGCATGGCAAGCCGTTCCACAGGACTACATCCAGCATCTCTACGATCGTCTCCATGGGAGAATAGCAGCCTGCATTGCTGCGAAAGGTGGATATACACTGTACTAGTGCCGACATTGTGCATGCTCTGTTGCCTGTGTCTATGTGCCTGTGGTTCTGTCAGTGTGATCATGTGATGTATCTGACCCCAGGAATTTGTCAATAAAGTTTCCCCTTCCTGGGACAATGAATTCACGGTGTTCTTATTTCAATTTCCAGGAGTGTATATACACAACAGTACAAGTAGATCAGAGTGCTTCTGGCAAACTGAATACATTTTTCAAAATCAAGATATGAATCTATCTGGAAAGGTATGTTCACAACCATTGTCCATCATCAGTTTTGATATATGCCAGTGAGACAGTCTTTTCATGCAAACGCAATTAAAAAATTGAAGGTTTTTCAGAAATCAACGGAGATATGTACTTTGGAACACTCTAGGAGAGGCAGGAAAACAAAGAATGGAATCAAGAAACGGAGTAGAGTTGAAATTTTATTACGACGGCGAAGAAATGAAATTGAGGTAGACATAATATGTAGCCCTGGTAGCTAAACGAAGAAACGAAATACTCCATTCCACGAAATGCTCCATTCCACGAGATGATAAAGGACTCAAACTACTACCTGATACAAGCGTATTTAATAAAAAACCGGAATTTTTTCAAGAATTTATTAGGAGTGCGGAATACAACACGCATTTGTTTTCCAACGTAGTCCCTCTCAAGTTCTATACGCTTACGCCAGCGCTGGAGAAGTTCGTCAATGTGACGCATAAATAATTCTTGGGGTTCGTTGCAATCAGTACTTCCTCGTCGTCAGCGAACGTTGAGCCACTAAGAACATCTTTTCGTGGGTTAAGAATGATAATATCAAGGCTCCAGATCCGAGGAATACGAGCGGGGAGAGGGTGGGGGGAGGGGGACAAGCAGACATACTTCAAGTCTCCCTACAAAAACTCATCATGCACCTTTCTTTCATTTCTGATCTCAGATGTTTTGCAAGCCACCTCGAACACATTTTCTCAAACATAAGTACATCATGAACAGTATGGTTGGTAGATCCGACACTAATAGTCCAATTTCACTCACAGTAATACGCCTGTTTTTCCGTTCTAACTCACTGACTCTCCCAATTGTTCTCTGCACAGATTGAGCGTTCAAGGCGTGGCCCATCTTTGACACTTGATACACACCCTTTGAACTAGTAAACTTGTGACTGACCTAAATAACTCTGACCATATTGCACTGCCATCTGATGGTGAATTTCGGTTGATTTCAACCTGTCAGCTAACAGAAATCTGATGACAGTCCGCTGCACCTCGATGGTGTAAACCTATGAGAGTGCCGCCCCATCTTGTTCCACTGATTCCCAGCATCCCGTTCGCGACGTCAGAGTGGAGTGACCCCTATCTGATAACAAATAAGCATAAACTTGGTCGAAGTTTTGTATTTTATAGTATTTTTCCGCTTATTTATTAAATGTACCTTGTAGATGATGAGCAGATGTTACAAGTCATCTAGCAGCAACGTGGATTTGCTGAACTGAAAACCGTAGTGATAGAAATGCCTACGTGAGGCTTTTATCCAGCACTGAATGTCAGATGCCACTTGTAGTCATAATTATGATGATGTTAATAATGATGACTAGAAGAAATGCAGGCTACTAATTATCAATTATGAAAAGTTTTAGGTGATATTTTCTGCGAGAGGCATTAAGGTTAATGCTTGGACGTACATAAACGTTAGGAAATGCTGCATTTCACTGCCTGAGACTTACGAATTTGTTTGCATCTTGCTAGAATTATAACTCTGCTGATCCAGAGCTAGAGCAGTGAATAACATAAGTCCTACGAAAACTTGGCGGTGTTGCATTTTAAATTGCATATTTGTTACCATTTTATTATCATCATAAACAATTCAATGCGGCGGTGTACATATAGGCTAGCGATGTCATCAAAGATAACTGGAGCACCGGACCACAGCTATAACAACCTTTAGGTAATATTTTTCTTTGACAAATATGAGTACATGAATTTCGCTCTGGCTAATAACTAGTACTTCATGATTGAAGGTGTAACAATAAAAAAACAGATGCTTACATTAAAACATTTGGACTAATTACGCAGTAACCTGTTTCAACATGAAAATTAATGCGCTGAGATATTACTCACACTGCGTTGTTAACATATCAGTACTTGCACAAATGTTTATGCAGCTTCATACCATTTACTTTACTCAATGGTTTGTATGAAAGTTGTTGAACCTTTTCCAGTAATAATAATACAGTGTCCACTCAAATTAATGTGAGTACCCTGTCAAATGTCAGGATAACCAGAGACATGTGTGAAGACTGTCAGTAAGGCTCTGGAAGGTACTGATAGGGATTTGGAGACATGCTTACTCCAGTACCGTGCCCAGCTGCGCTAGGTTTCTCGGCTTAGGATCCATGTTGCGAATAGCAGGATCAAGATGGTACCACAGATTCTCGATTCCGTTCAAATCAGGGGATTCTCGTGGCCTGCAGAGTACAGTAAACTATAGTGTTGTTCTTCGAAAAACGAACGTACACAGCGAGCTGTATGATACGTTGCATTATTGTGCTGGTAGATGCGACCGTGCCGAGGAAAAGCAACTGCACGTCGGTCTGGACATGGTCCCCAAGGATAGATGCATACATGTATTGTGCCTTCCAGAATGCTCTGCAGTCTGGTCCCGTCCGATAACTGTTGCAGGATGTTCGCTTTCAGACGTTTCACGCCGTGCACAGCAACGGCGATCCTTCTGATAGTGCGTAAAACATGATTTATATGAAAAGGGCAACTGTCACCACTCATTGGATGTCCAGTAGCAGTATCGGCTTGCTGATTCCCGCCTTCGTCGCTGATGAACAGCAGTCAGTGTGGATGCATGAACCAGGTGCCTGCAGCGGAGGCCCATATGCAGCAACGTTCACTGAACAGCCATTGAGGAGACGCTGACACTGTTGGTAGTTCATCAGTTCATTATGACGGTTAAGGGTTCCACAGTTGCACATCTGTTCGCCTGTACAAATCTCTGCAGCCGTCGTGTACCCCCGTCATCAATGGCCTGTGGTGTACCATGGTTGCTTTGGTGCCAGTTCTGGATGGCACCACTTCGTCGAGCATGATAAACTTTAACCATGGCGGCACATTAATAGTTTACGAACTTAACTATTTCGGAAATGTCTGCACCCTTGGCCTGAAAGCCAGTCATGGTTCACTTTTGGACGTCATATAAATCGCTCCATTTCCATATTAAGTCAATGACTGCACTGTTTCTCAACATATCTCCAAAAGGCTTTATATACCCTCCATTGCTAGTGCTGCCACCTGCCGTATATGAGTGGTTTTTGACCGTTGACGTCGAACATAGGTGGTGGTCACATTATTGTGATGGTACAGTGAAATTGCATTTCCAGCTTTATTATTAATTAAGTTATTGCAACCTGCAAGTGTAACAATGCAATGCGATCATTTGTGTAGTGGCACGAAATGTATCAGGATGACCAAATGTAATGGTATGAGACAGAATATGCCGTATTAAAACTCGTCGAGAACTTTCCAAGTGATTTATTGTTTTTTAGCTACATTGCCCTTGTTCTTCTTGGTCCGCGTCACAGGGCCCCGCAATGCTGAGGAAGCACCCCAGCGGCCCGTGTAATGCAGTGCTGTGTCGAGCCTGCCTTGTACGGCCTGCTGAGTTCCAATGATGTCAGGATGGCTGTTCCAGCACCCGACTCAGTGGCCACCATCCTCGTTGTCTCAGCGCTGTTCCGCTGGGAGCATTAGGCCGGCCCTGGTGCTGCTTCTTCCTCACTGGTATAGCTGAGATCACAGCGGCAACAAGCGACCACTATCCGGGGTCCGAATCTGCTTCCCTCGCCTCGGGCATTCTCCGGCGTGTGTCGGGAGCCGAGACGACTGCCTACAGTAGTGAGCCGAAGAGTGGCCCACCATTGGCTAGCTGCAGACCCCGCGTCACTCTCAGAGGGTCGAAACAACGACCCGCCGTGAACTGGGTCGTTGGCGCCCCATCAGTTGCTGCATGTAGCTTGGTGGTGTGAAACACCCCGCCATCCAGGAGAGCTGCCACACTTGAATGAATCTCGTTAGGAAATGGCACCTATTTATACTCGGCTGTGCGCCTACAGTTTGCCAAGCGTGCCGCTTCGCATCACATACACATAACACTCTAAGATGGCCAGTGGCCCCTTGTTTCTGTGCCTTGCGCCATGAAAACTGCTGTGTGTGCCTTCTCCGGCAGTTCTACACCCCTGTGGCCTCTATTTGCCTTCGCAACTGCTGGTATTCCTAACTCACTGCAATCTGGCCTGCACCTGGCTGTAACTTTTGTTCAGAATTTCGCACAAAACTAACTTTCCCTATCCTAAACGGTGGTGCTGCTACATTTGGTTTGTGGCAAAGTAGCACCTCGGAATAGTAGGATATCCATTACCAGATTCATATGCCAAGAATATATTAATTTTAGTATATCTGAAATAAATCATCAAAAAGACAAATTACATTTTCAGAGCCATTTTCCAGTGTCGTAATAGACTCTGACAATCATTAAGCAGTGTCTTATGAAAACATGTATAGAGAGGAAGTAAACAGCAGATATTAGCTATCATAAAACCTTGAAGTAGGAGTATGGGGGCAGAGCCCGCTCTATCTTCCGTTTTGTTAGACGAAAATGTAGTAAAACGCAAGTAGTTTCTGATATCAAAATCTACGGCGAATAATATGAGTGACAAAAGCAACAACAGTTATCCCAGGCTCATGTAAAATTTTGTTGTCACAGTACATCACAAGACTGAAACGCCAATCCGTTGAATCTACCAATGGAGCTGCCGCTGTGTTACATTCAACATGCAGAACGCGGCCCACCTTGTATTAATAAAATTAGACGTGACGGAAACACAATCGGCTAGCATCCTTCCGATCTAGGACACCACTCGGAGCACGATATAATCCCAACATACGACATATTACACACACTGGAACCACCAGAATGGTCTGGGGGGAGTTTAATTCCAATCAGGAACAACTCCTCATGAGGGCACTTACTTATTAGTTTATCCCTCCAGTAAAAAAAGTTAAAGGACTATATTCCCACGGTGGCATTAAAATACTTTCACTAGTGCTTGCATGTAATTAGTGGAGGTGGAAGATGGATGAAGGCTCATGAACCTTAATTCTTTATGTGCTGTCATAATCATTACTTATACAATCAGGCATCATTGAGTACTTTCAGACCATAACTGAACTATAATGCTTTCATGCAATAAACAACGTTCTATTTCTTTATCTGAATTGCTTTTGTTCTATTTAACAACGTGGATGTTATTATTATTAATAAGTAGCTGAGATACACTAGTAACAAGTTGCTCTACATCAGTAGGAATGCACTTGTGATGGTGATCGATGAAATATGTTACAACCAGTAATATTAGGATGGGTTTATTAAAGATAACTGATGTAGATTGGCACGGCCCTAGTAGGTAATTAAATGTAGTTTGTTCGGATGATAGAGTCTTGCAAACGACGAATGAATCGACCTTCCACCAGGTGTAGAATTTAAATGATGGATAAGTGAAAGGTATTCTAGATTATTTTGTAAAACGTACAATATATGTGGTAAGACAGGTACTGTCTCATTTAGAAGCCGGTAATTGTGTCTAGATATTGGCATTCCCAGAGAACTGGATAAATAAGTCATATTGTGGCGAACACTCATGAAAATGGAAGCACAGTACTGGGATAAGTATGTGTACCCTGGCCTGAAGCCCTGAGTGTAGAACTTAAAGAACTCTTCATTCATAGCTGTAATATCAAAGCATTCTTCTTGTACAACAAAATGCAAACTAATCTTGCCTCCTCAAAATTACAAAATTAATGAACTATGTATAGTGGAAGTGATATAACTGATCAACTACAGTCTGGTAAATCATTATCGGTCTTCATTTTTTGGTATATAGGTGACCACCTCAAGTGATTTGTTATAAGCTATGGGGATCTTTATAATGAGCAATTATTACAGTAATATTATAGCTTATTATTTACCTTGTGATACCATGAATCAACTACGCTGGCAATATACGCTTTAAGACAAAAAAAACTACACACCACGGAGAAATTATCTAAATTGGTATATGTGATGTACGTATAAAGACAAACAAATGATTAAAATTTCAGAGAAATTCGATGATTTATTCAAGAAAGGCAGCTTCACAAATTGAGCAAGTCAATAACGCGTTGGTTCACCTTTGGCCCTTATTCGGCTTGCCATTGGTGGATAGAGTTGTTGGATATCCTACTCAGGGATATCGTGCCAAATGGTGCGTTGGATGGTCAGAATCCCGAGATGGTTGTAGGGCTCTGCCACAATGCTCCAAGCGTTCCCAGTCGGGGAGAGATCCGGCGACCTTGCTGGACAAAGTAGATTTTAAAAATGGTGGTATCATTTTGGGGAAGCAACGTTGTGGTAAACTACATAAAATCAGTTCAAAAATGTAGAGCGCGATGATACTTTATTAAAATGACCGGATGCTCAGATCAGTTTCAGCGGCTGCGGTCAGCTGACTATTCTACGCATCGTCAACTTCAGCTGATGGTGCTGTCTGAAGATTGCCTAAGCATATGCCGAAACCGGTCATTTTAATAAAGTATCATCGCGATCTATACTAGTTTTTTTTTGTGATGTTATAAAGCAGATTTTCGAAGCACAAAGACAAGCAGAAGAAGCTCTTGCCGTGTGAGGGTGGACATTGTCTTGCTGAAATGTAAGCCTTGAAAGGCTTGCGATGAAGTGCAATAAAACAGGCCATAGAATTTCGTCGACGTACCCCTTTTTTCTTAGGTGCCGCGGATGACAACCAAAGCGGTGCTGCTATGAAATGACACGGCACCCCGGCCATCAGTGGCTGTCAGGACGACAGTAAGGTTGTATCCACCGCTCTCCAGGGCGTCCGCAGACTCGTCTTCGGCCTGGATTCTCACTGACAGTTGTAGTCTTCAGTGATGGGTTCCGCTTCGAACTGAGCCCAGATAAGCCGGAAGACGTGCCTGTGGACGCCCTGGAGAGTGATGGATACCAACCACATTATCACCCGCCATAACGGGCCAAGAATGATGACGGTGGGAGGGGGGGGGGTGCCATTTCATTTTAGAGCAGCATCCCTTTGGTTGTCATCCGCGGCAGCACAGTGATAGGTCGACGATATTCTACCTCACAGCACAGCGGTACGCCCCGTAATGTTGCCCTTAATGGCAAGCCACCCAGGGCTTAGATTTCAGCGAGATAATGCCAATCTGCACATGGCGAGAATTTCTACTGCTTGTTTTCGTGGTTGTCAAACTCTGCCTTGGCCAATAAGGTCCAGGGATATCACCAAAATTGAGAACGTTTGGAGCATTAAGCACAGGGTACTTCTACCATCTCGGTATTTTGGCTATCTAAGTCTTCAACCGGACAAAGTTTGGCAGAGTATGCCTCACGGTGATATCCCAAAATTCCATCAATTAGTACCAAGCCGAATAACAGCTTGCATCAGGGCCAGAGGTAAACGAACGTGTTACGGACTTTGTCTTCTTCTGGTTACACAAGGTTTCTTCGCGGTTACCTTGATTGTATCCATGTTTGCCTGTCCAGCATCTGTGATTGCCGTTTCTAGAGGTCTCTGTTCCCCTTCACCTGAACTGCCTACTGTGATATTCACTGTCACAGTATCTACACTCTTGGGGAACTTCAAGCGCACCTCATTATACGTCAGTTCTTCGTTATCAAACCCCATTGAACGTTGATTCTTCCGGACAATTCTCTTAATCTTATTATGCTTCAACATTACTCCAACGTGGTCCGTGTCTTTAACATCAACGAGGTACACCCTACAAACCACAATCCGATTTCGGAATCTCTCTCTGACCCTGATGCCATCCTGTAGGAATTCGCCTTCTCTCGTCTATTTTTGAACATTGTATTCGCCGTTAGCTGCTGAACTTTGTGTCCGAAGGTTTTCCTCTCACTCATTCCTAATATCGAGGCTATATTCTCTCGTAGCTCTAGTCCCTCTTCTATTACCACGTTCCGATCCCCCGTGGTTATTGATTATCAGCTCCTTTTACACAATGAATTACCCATTCTGTTTCTTCCCGTAATTTTTCTATCTCTGCAAGTTCTGTGACATCGACATGTATATCGGAACTACTGTTACTGGCGTTGAGTTTCTGTAGATTCTGACGAAGGCAGCCCTATCTCTGAGCTGTTCATGGAAACTCACTCTCCGTCCTGTCTTCCCGTTCACAGCGAGTCCTATTCCCGTTACGTCATTTTCTGCTGTTGTTGATATGACCCTGTATTCGTATGATCTGAAATCTTTATCTTCTTTCCATTTCACTACATTGACACCGAGCGAGGTGGCACAGTGGTTAGCACACTGGACTCGCATTCGGGAGGACGACAGTTCAATCCCGCGTCTGGCCATCCTGATTTAGGTTTTCCGTGATTTCCCTAAATCGTTCCAGACACATGCCGGAATGGTTCCTTTGAAAGGGCACGGCCGACTTCCTTCCCTAATCCGATGTGACCGATGACCTCGCAGTTTGGTCTCTTCCCCCCCAAAACAACCCAACCCCAACTACAACGACTCCACCTATATCTAGATTAAGCCCTAGCATTTCTCTTTCCAGACTGTCATTACCAAGTTAAACTAGAAAGTTTATTCAAACAGAATAATAAAAATGTAGTTTTTTGTTAAGAGTCTGTTAAAAACTTTTAATTGGTAAATATGTGTGAATTTAATTTCGCTTTGATATTTAAATTACTGACTGAGGCAATAGCTTTCTAGACAAAGGAGTGTCTCAAACAAGAAACGCTCTCTGGACAAGCGACGGCAACCTCGTATTTGCTCATTGAGGCAAATAGGTAGTTTTCCGCTGGAAATATCATGTTGTGACCTCAATGATGAACACCTAGTGTGAAAACACGTGGAGATAATAAAAATAAAAAATATGAGCAGAGGTTCTCGAAGCCTCATCAGCATGATCATAGAAATGGGGCTCTAACCGCCGGCGAACCGTTCCTAAAGTAATTGTCTGGTGCGCTTCGGAAAATGCGCGCTTTTTATGGCTCACGTTTATGTTCCATTCGGTAACGCAAATTAAGTGTACGCGAAAGGTACAAAAAAAAAAAGGGAAAAAGTTCGTTTATTTGATGTTCGTACCGCCTGCAGTTCTGGCTTAACGAAGCGGTGTTCATTGCTAGTTAGTATTCATAAAATGTCATACGTGTGACAATGTGAGTGTTCCGAAAAGCACAGTCTGACTACTTTTGTTTCACAATGATTCCGAAAATATCTGAATCATCACTTCCAAAGTGCATTCCATTCTGAGCTTCGTAGTTTGACACCACTACTTTTCAATTTATTTATTATTAGTGCTATTTATTCTGTCTGAAACGTCTTTTCATTTAGTAAACGTATTTTCATTAGTCTAATCTTCTAAATGTCGTGTCTGACGCTTCTGAATTATTTATCGTAGTTTGTGTAATATTGCAAAATATTTTTTAAAATTGTTTTGAGTTAACTATTAGCGTCACGACATTGTAGCAAGTGGCCATTACAATTGCTGCGTTGACGCGTTACTAGTGATGAAGCCGTCGCCAAAATACGCTGTTGGCTACTGTAACATCATCAAGGCGACATGCAACAAACGTCAGATTGGCACAAAGTGTGCTATAAGGGGCGGTCGAATGTCGTACATTCCAGTTTCGGTATGCCGCTTAGGCAAAAACGCCGTGAGCGTTGAGGAAAACATCCCAACGATGCTCGAGGTTGGGGATTTGCGTCTGGCAAAAGATCGTGTTCTGTTGTGTGAAGAAGTTCGGAACTTCCCCCTGCACATTCTCGTCCTACAGGAATCGTCGACCCTTCAAGGCCAATTTCAAAGGATCGATGTTGTGATAAGTGTATGGGGAGAGATCAAGATTACAGGACTCGTGGTCGAGTGTCTCCCACTTAGGCTGGCGTAACTTCTGTGATACAACATTTGCGATACGGGAACGTGCGTTATCATAAAGCACCATGGAACCTGGCGCGCCATTCCACAACAGTGATTTTCGACATGCATGCTGCCTCATACACATTCTTCATTTTCCGATGGATATCTACCGGTGTTTGTCCTTTTACAATACGGAACGATTAGCAGCACGTTGGTCCTATTTGTAAGCACTTGGTAATAACATCACTGTAACTCACGTGTTTGCATTCACCGCATGCATGTCGGAAGGACACGGATGCCATACTAATCCCTTGCCTAGATGTCGGTGTTTGTATATCCGCGTCGGGGTAGCGTTACGATGCATATACGCTGCAGCAACGTCCTGAAAAGGAAACTTCTTTATCGCCTCTTTTACATACTTTGAAATGTAAATGAATATCATTTCAGCTCAATCGAAACAGATGGATAGGAATAACCCCTTCTACATTTTGTATGCAAGAACAGACGAAGCAGCGGGATGGTCATTCAGAAATGGCGTTTTAATAGTTCTTTGCAAAAGGACGTATTAAACCTCTTCTTCTTCTTCTGTTGTTGCTGATTAGGGTTGCTCCCGTTTATCTGCCTCATTCCTTGAATGTATTGGACCGACTGCTATCGCATCTCTTGGGTTGTCGTCCAGGTAGTCGTTTCCCTTGGGGTCAAAATGGCCAGAATAATCACAAATGTATTATTCTTTATTTAGATGTGTTATAACAAATCGAAAAGGTTACATATTACATCAGACATAATGAATTCAAGACAATATGGGGTGTAGTTAGAAGTGAAATGGGGACAGTTTATCAGACAAGAAGATGATCTAGTAATAAAAGGTAATGTCCACTTGATCCATGACACCAAACATATAACAAACTTCAGGACTCTCCTTCACCACATGGTGCCCTGCTTGTCACCATTGAAGCCACCTCTCTTTACACTAACATCCCTAATGTCCATGGCCTTGGCACAACTGAACCCTACTTTTCCCAATGCCTGAACGATTCCAAGCCTAGAACATCCTTCTTAGTCACCATGACCAGCTATGTCCTCACCCAAAATTACTTCTCCTTTGAGGGTGTCACCTGAGAACAAATCTGGTGTATGGCAATGGGCACTTGCATGGCGCCATCCTATGCCAACGCATCCATGGGCCATATAGACGTATCCTTTCTAACCACCCAGAATCCCTAACCTCTCACCTAGTTGAGATTCACTGATGACATCTTCATGATCTGGATTGAGGTTGAGGACACCTTATTCACATTCTCCAGAACCTCAACACTTCCTCCCCAATTTGCTTCACATTGTCCTCCTCAACCCTACAAACCATCTTCCTCGATGTTGACCTCTACCTCCACTTTGACAGCTGCCACCACGGCCATCACATCTGTACTGAAAAGCAGTCTCTCGCGAAATATACCAAGAGTCTCACAGAGACCTTAACTGAGAGCAATTACTTTCCTACCTTGTACAAAAACGTATCTTCCATGCCTTATCACTCCAGTCACCCACCACCTCCCTACGTCCCACTGCCCAGCCAGAGAGGAGCATTCCTCTCATGACTCAGTACCACCCACAACTGGAGCAACTGAATAATGTTCTCTGCCAGCATTTTGATTACCTCTCATCATGCCCTGAAATGAGGAATGCCCTACCCACTATCCTTCCCATTCCTCCTACATTGGTATTCTACCAGCCACTGAACCTACACTATATTCTCGTCCATCACTACACAACACCAGCTCCCAGAGCTTTGCCTTATGGCTCATATCCTTGTAATAGATCTAGATGCAAGACTTGTCCCATACAGCCTACCACCATCCCCACCACCTATTCCAGTCCTGTCACAACCATCCTCTATTCCATCAGAGGCAGGGTCAGCTTTGAAACCAATGATGTGATCTACAAGCTAAGCTGCAACCATTGTGCTGCATTCTATATGGGCAGGACAACCAACAAGCTGTCTGTCCATATGAATGGCCACTGACAAACTGTGTCCAAGAAACAGCTGGACGACCAGTTGCTGAGCATGCTGACAAACGCAGCATTCTTCATGTCAGTGACTGCTTCACAGCCTGTGCCATATGGATCCTTCCCACAGACACCAGGTTTTCTGAGTTGTACAGGTGTGACTCTCCCTGCAACCTATATTATGTAACTGTTATCCTCCTGACCTCAACCTTCATTACTCACCTTCCCCTTTCCTGTTCTCATTCCAGCACTACACTGCCTTCTGTTCCACAAATGCACTCAGTCTTTTTACTGCCCCCCCCCCCACCCTCTGGCTAATCTCCTGACTGCAGCTAGCTACCCTACACACTCTTTACCTCATCCTCATATGCTCCCACAAGCAGCGTGTCACTGTCTCCCACCCTTATCCTGCTACCCCTCCCCCTCCTCCCATAAGCCACTTCCTCACCTCCATCAACCGGACTGCTCCATCCATCATGTGCTGCTACTTGCAGTTTGGTCTCAGCAGCCAGACGCTATGGTCATGTGTGTGCGAGTTGCGTCTGCATGAACACATGTGCGAGTTTTGTTTGCGTGAATGTGTATGTGTGTGTGTGTGTGTGTGTGTGTGTGTATGTGTGTGTGTGTGTGTGTGCACGCGTTTAGAAGTTCCATTGTTAAATTTTCTTACACACACACAGTAAAAAATCTAACACTTAATTACCCCTTGCTCAATTTATCATTTTATCCTCTGTGAATTATTCTACTGAATAGTAGCATTTCTCCCACAGAATCTGCTATGGCCTGATTTTTAGAGCCTCTGGCTCCATATTATTATGTTCTTGCCCCTTAACTTGTTGTATATTGTCATCTCCATATGCTGTGGAGTCCATGCATATAATATCATTTGGTGCATGGGTAGCTCAAAAATGGCTCTGAGCACTATGGGACTTAACTTCTGAGGTCATCAGTCCCCTAGAACTTAGAACAACTTAAACCTAACCAACCTAAAGACATCACACACATCCATGCCCAAGGCAGGATTCGAACACGCGACCATAGCAGTCGCGCGGTTCCAGACTGTAGCGCCTAGAACCGCTCGGCCATCCCGGCCGGCGCTGGGTTGCATAAAAATACTCCCCATGATATATTTCTCCTTGAATAATTTTTGTTTGCTTTTTAGGAAGGTCCATCATCATTTCCTTTGGGCCTTTGACCTGCTTCAACGCGGGGTCAGCCATGCTTCTGCGGATTTAGCAGTGTTAGTTGCAGAGGGTGGCCGGGTGCCCTTCCTGTCACCACCCTGAACCCCCCAAGACAGAGTTAGTGTACCCCAGTTGTCTGCATCTAGTGTAAGCCATGAAACCGTGTGAACGTTTTCAAATGTCTGCAAGTTGTGTAACTGAGAACCAGCCCGGTATTCACATAGTGGGGTGCTGCTGGCTGGCATACCGGCCCTCATCATTAATCTGCTGGGTGCATTCGATCCACGGCCAGCGCGCCTACCCCTGTCCAGGAAGCAGCACATTAGCACTCTCAGATAACCTGGCAGGTTGTGTACGAAGACTATAATTTCCTAAATATATGTGGAGGGAACAGAGTTTGCATTTTCCAAAATAATGGATGACAAGATTCTGTTTGCCACTGAGTACAAATGTAATTGACAGTTTTCTTCTGCAGTTTTAGTGTTCAATACACACTATTTGAACTTCCCCAAGAAAATTATACCATACCTAATAACAGAATCAAAATAACTATGATATGCTATTTCTCATGTACTTTAGTCAGCATAATTTGCTAGTATTTGCACTGCAAATGCAAAACTGCTTAGTTTGTTTGATAGGGAGTCAATATGTGTATTCCAGCTCAAGTTCTTGTCCACTTTTCGTTGAACAAATTTGATCGTGTCAACTTCTTCCATAAGTTGATTGTTATGTTGTACTTTAAGTTCCACATATTTAAAATATTTGGTTTTGGAATGTATCATATGGGCTTTTGCAATGTTCAGTTTCAACCCATTTAACTGGAACCAGTTTTCTAGGGTATCAGTGAGCAATTAAGCCACTAGTGGCAGCTGTTCAAAGGAGGCAAGGGAGACCAGGCCTCTTCACTTTTCCATGGTAGTAGTGGTAGTGGTGGTGGTGGTGGTGGTGGTGGTGCTAGTGGCAGCAGTGGCAGGGTTGAAATGTTAGTTTATGTTATTCCTTTTAATCTGTCAACACTTGAGATCAAGTCAAAAGTGCATAAGCTTGAACCTAGCCCAAGGCCAACAGATGTGTGAAGCATAGTGCAAGGAGACCAGATACATTCCAGATGACCTGTAAATGCTAGGTTGCTATGGTAACCATGACAGCACTATTAGGGACAGAAGATGGATT